>NW_027501267.1:0-83534 GCF_021521415.1 Bidens hawaiensis | reverse complement strand
ATCTGGGATGTCTGCCTCTATCACCCTCAACTGATGATAGCCTGATATTAGCGAGAACCGACTAGCACGTAATTGATCAAACAAATCATCAATCAGTGGCAATGGATATCTATTCTTTACGATAAGCTTATTCAACTCACGATAGTCTATACATATTCTCATACTCCCATCCTTCTTCTTAACGAATAACATCGGTGCGCCCCACGGGGAAACACTGGGTCGTATAAAACCCTTATCAAGGAGTTCTTGAAGTTGGGACGTTAATTCTTTCATTTCGGACGGCGCCAGGCGGTAAGGGTACTTTCGTGACGGGCTATGCTCCTGGCATTAAGTCTATATGATATTCTACCTCTCGTTCCGGTGGCAACCTCGGAAGTCTTCAAGGAACACTTCTGGATAGTCACACACTATGGGGACATCTTTCACTTCTTTTGTTCTCCGTCGATGTGTTAACAACATATGCCAGGTAGGTACCGCACCCTCGCTTTAACGATATTTCGGCTTTTATCATCAAAATGATGTTAAACCCAAAACTTTCTTTATCACCCCATAAACCGTCACCATGCCACCATCCGAGGGACTTTAACCTTATCAACCTACCTCTTACGCACTATCTGAGCCTCAAACTCAGATAGCCAATCCATTCCATAACTACATCGAACCCCCCTAAGGTCATTACATAAAGGGTAACAGGGAACTCGCATCCCTCTAACTCTATCTTACCATCCTTATACATTCTCGTTATCCTAACAGAGGTTTCACTAGCTATTTCTACTGTAAAGGTTTCAGACACGCGACAACATCTCATTTTTGCTAACTTAGCAATATGTTGTAGCTACAAAACTTCTATTAGCACCTGAATCAAATAATACAAAAGCAGAAATACCATTTACTAGAAACGTACCTGTCACAACAGCTGTGATCTGCTTGGCCCTGTTCCTGTGTCAACATGTAAGCTCTGTCTTCAGCCTAGACTGCTCAGCGTCTTTCTTCCCACTTCCTCCAGCTTCTCCATCAGTGCACTCTCTTTCCATATGACCCGTCTTACCACATTTGTAACACGCGGACTTTGCATTACATTCTGGAGCATAATGCCCCACATTCCCACACTTATAACAGGCGTTCGACCCAAACCTACACTATTCACAGTGAGCTTTCCCAAATTTGGGCAAACGTCTGTACCCTTACCCCACTTGCATTTTACCACACTTCTTGCATGACGTCTTCTCCCATACCTTGTGTTTCTTATCCTTAGGGTTCCATAACTGAGTACCGGGTCGTTAGCAGGAGGAACCCATTTCTTATCTTTTCTTTCTTCCAACTCTACATCGTCCACAGCCAGGTCATCATAAACCATTTCAGTGAGTTCAACATTAGAATCGAAAGTAGCAGGTTTACTAGCCCTGACTAGTGTGCGGACATTCTGTGGAAGTCCCCTCAAGTAGCACTTGATCCTCTTTGCCTCAATTTTCACCATATCGGGCACCAACCTGGACATGCTTGTTGAATTCAGTAGTGTACTCGCGGCGTGTCATTTTCCCCGCTTTCAGATTCAGAAACTTTATTTCAGCCGTTCAACTCAGCATCAGCCCAAAATCGCTTCATAACCATCTCCTTCGGATCTTCCCATCTCATGGCCTTAATCTCCCCGGGGGTCTTTCTCTGTTCCACTTCCCACCAGAACATGGCCTCATCACCAAACGACTAGGTAGTAAACCCCACCGCTTGGTTCGGACGGCAGAGTCGCTGATTCAGGTAACCTTGTCCATAGCGGTTATCCATTGAAGAGTGGGTTATGGCATCACCCATACCTGTCAAGCTCGGCGGGTCACATGCATTAAAGGTTTTTTAATTACTCCCACCACGATCCTTCTCTTTCTTACCAACCCTCACTGACCTTATTTCACTCAAGTCGCCTTTCTCAGTCTCATCATCTTTTTCAGTTTCCTCCTTAGTCTACTCTGTAGCTTTGGTGTTACTCTCACTTGACTTCCTTGTACTCCTACTCCTACTGCCCGCAGACCTTTCGAGTTGCATATCTTTTACTGTAATAGCCATAGCTTGAGCAATGGCAGCCTGAATAGTAGGATCAAGCTAGTACTCCTTATTGTTACTTCTAGTCTTGCCCAGTTACGCTTCCTCCCCCTACGGTGTTAGTGATCGGTTCTTCAAAAGGTATACGGTTGACACGTGGCCTACCACGACGTCCCGTGCAATATCCTTGACCAATAGCTTTCCTTGCAACAGACATCTGTATTCTATAAGAAAAACACAAACGTCATCACCCTAGGAATTGTTTAGTACAAGAATTGTAAGGCAAATAGTTAATAACAGTGGCCAGCTGTGATTAACCAATAACGCTACTCTTCTTGTCCTATACACTTCCATTTATGAATCCACTTGTGCTAAGTTCTACTTTAAAACAATTAAACAATCAATTAGGTAACTTACATGTAAACACATATAAACACATACTTTTACTTCTAGCAATTAAGCTAACTTCCTTACTCATTTTTACTTTAGTCATAAATTAAGCAGGTATTATACCGTTATCGAGTTTCCTTGAGTGGCACATGGCTCTTGAACTGACATCTTCTTTCTTTTATTATCTAAGTCTTATTCTCTGTTCTAGTCTAAACATGTAGGGCGCTTCCTTCTCTCGAACTTATGCTCTGATACCAACTTGTAAGGCACCGATCCCGGTACCCTACATTAGGTGTTGGATTTACTCATAAACACAGTTCTATATATCAGAGTGAATTAAAACTTTCGCGGAATAATTAAAACTTCAAACATCATTACAAAATCTCAAATTTAAACAAAACATTCAGACAAGTTTTATAAGTTCAAACATCACAAAACATTTTAACTTCAAGTCTTTAGATGCCGGCT
This sequence comes from Bidens hawaiensis, assembly GCF_021521415.1. Classification (NCBI taxonomy): domain Eukaryota; kingdom Viridiplantae; phylum Streptophyta; class Magnoliopsida; order Asterales; family Asteraceae; genus Bidens; species Bidens hawaiensis. The sequence continues at coordinate 80,642 of NW_027501267.1, read as the reverse complement.
TCTTTATTCTTCAGCCATGTGTGCTTCTCAAGCCAGCTGCCTCAGTCTATTTGCCTGCGTGCATACTAAAAGTCTACTACGCTGAGTGAGTTCTAGTTAATCAGACAACATACACTACATTCGCATAATTACATATACGTATCCGAAGATACATATTACGTACTTAACCTGCTTTCCTTTCCTTCAAACATTCATACGTACATACATACATTCTTTCATACTTTCATATGTAACTATCTCTACCATTGCAGATATTATTAGGGTCTGGTCCTTCTATTTCAGATATTATTAGGGTCTGGTCCCTTCTGTTTCATATATTATTAGGGTCTGGTTCCTTCCATCTCAGATATTATTATGGTCTGGTCCCTTCTATCTCAGATATTATTAAGGTATGGTCCCTTCTTTATGGATAACCATACATCCATACATTCCTTCTTTCATATATATATATATATATATATACACATTGATAAATCATAAACTACCAAATATAATAAGTGTATTAACCTATCACATAGAGTATGCACACAGCCCCGAAAAACATAACAGGGAAACGGGGTTAGAAACTCCCCTGGATCCTCTTACATTCAGAGTTAATAGTAATCCCCTTCCTTAGTTGTGCACGGCTAACTGTTTAACACACACACACATATATATATATTCATTAACTTGCCATTAACTAACTAACAGAACTAATTAAATTTGTACTTAGTTATCTAGCGTACTTGATAAGGTAGGCTCGTTTGTTTGGGTTAACGAATTTGATGGGGTTACTATGTTTAATGACGTTATTTCACGTTCGTTCTCTTCAATTATTCTATTTATTACTCTCCTTTATTAAAACTATGTTTCTTTCCTTTAATATATATTTATTATTATTTAATATATGTGTGTATATATATATATATATATATATATATATTTCTTTACCGGATAATATATCTTTTAAAAACAAGTATCGTGACATACGGAGTTGACGAGGTTGGTTAGCTTGATTTATTTATATTGGACCAACATTGGTTATAAAGGACGGGGCCTAATCAACTTAGGACTTGCTGGGCCAGGCCCAATCACATTACATAAGTCCAGTTGGATCGCATGGCCCAAACGAATTGCATGGCCCAAACAGATCGCATGGCTCACACGGATCACAAGGCCCAATTCCATTCGCATCGCACGGGCCAATTCCAACCACATCGCACAAGCCCAAATCCAATCGCATCGTACAAGCCCACATCCAATCGCATCGCACAAGCCCAATAGCATGGCCCAATCTGCAAAGGTTGGATTCTGCTTCTTGACCTCCTTGCAAAAATGATTGCGAGATCCTGGATTCGAACCCGGGCTATCCCAATCACACAACACAATCTTAACCACTTGAGCCAACTACCTTAGATGTTACCCTGTCCCTTCCTCCTCTTATTATGTTTGATTTCTTGCTGCTCCTTTTTCCTCCTTTCATGTATAAAACTTATTACTACTACTCCACTACCACTACCACTACCACTATTATTATAGCATGCGCATGGTTGCTACATTGATATTATTTATTACTATTCTCAACCAAGATCTAGCTCGTTTTGGATAAAGTTTGAACCTTTATTGATTTTTAAGACCCGGTTTCGCTAGATCTAGAAATACTAAACAAGCCACCCTTTAATGAACGAGTTTTCGTTAAGAAACGCACCTTAGACGAACTGGTTTGCAGCTGAATCTTGGTATTTTTTCTTTCTTGTCACGATGCTCGAACACCAACAAACTTCGGTTCTTTCTTGGATGTGGATCTGAAAAGGAAGAGAGTATTTGTGTGTGTGTTTTGACTATGTGTAGATAAAAATTGAAAGTGGCTAGGGTTTTAGGGGTTTTAAGGGGTATTTATACCCTTAGCTCATGGACCTTAAGCCCATTAGCACCCTAAGTCCATATTTATTCTTGGTCCATCTCATATATGCTTACCCTCCACTAAGTTGTTTTTATTATTTTTTTGACGACAACTGAATATACGTAATTAAATAACAAAATTTATTTAATCATTTCTTTATTTATTATTTTTGAAATGTCGGATGTTACAATAGGAGAATTTTTATTATTATTTTTTTTAATCATGCTTGTATCTTGTGTTTGGCTCTTGTGTCTTGGTAGTTTGCCGGTTAATCTAAGTTTATAGAAAAAAAGAACTCGATAGAAGAAGAAGAAGAAGATTAAGTTAAATTTAGAGTTAAGTGCCATTTTAATACTTGTGGTTTGTCCAATTACGCAACTTTAGTACCGTCTTTGAATTTATTACAAATGGGTACCGCACTTTTCAAAAACTTGCAAATTTAGTACTTTTTTCTAACCCCGTCTATTTTGTTTGTTAAGTCAGGGGCAAATTAGTAATTTTAATTATTTTATTTATTTTCTCTTTTAGCTAAGTGTTATTTTCATACCTGTGGTTTGTTAAACTTAACTTTAGTACTTTTTTTTGAATTTATTGCAACTAGATACTTTGATTATTTTTGGATAGATAGAAAAACCAAAAGAGACATTACATATTACATATTTCAATTAAAAGATAACTAAATACATGATAGAAGATGAAAAACACCCATGAAATGTATAACATATTTTTTAGCCTTTTATTCTTGATTGTCAATTTACTTCTAGTAGCTCATGATCCGAAGTCACCTAAGCCATTTTTCTTGCAATTTCTTTATGTTCATTGATTTTTTTTTCAAAACTTCGGGTATGATAGCAGTAGCTCTTTAACATATCGAACGATCAAGCCAAATAACAATCACACAACTTCGCACCTCTTAGTATAACATCAACTGAACTTGTAGATGAAAGACGGTGGACGAATCACATGGACAAAACAATATATCGTAATTCATTGAACTTGAAGATGAACAATGGTTAGGGTTTAAATGATCAATAAGCGCGGGAAGAGGGTTGATCTGTTCATTTAAGGTTAGAGATGATCTTTTAATTATAATATGTAATGCCTCTCTTGACTAGTCTATCTATCCAAAACTAATCAAAGTATCTAGTTGCAATAAATTCAAAAAAAAGTACTAAAGTTGCGTAATTATACAAACCACAGGTATGAAAATGACATTTAGTTAAAAGAAAAAATAAATAAAATAATCAAAATTACTAATTTTCTCCTGACTTAACAGATGAAATGGGCGGGGGTTAGAAAAAAATACTAAAATTACAAGTTTTAGAAAAATGATGTAATCCTTTGCAATAAATTCAAAGATGGTATTAAAATTACGTAATTGAAAAACCACAGATACTAAAATATCACTTAATTCTAAAATTTAAAGGAACAACAATAGAGTTCAATATGAACTTGTCTAGAATATTGAACAATTATTGAAGTTATAGCCAAAATATTTCTTGTACCTATTTATTTAATAAATTCAAATACATAAAAAAAATGTAACTATTATGTGAAAGAATATTAGGCAAGATGTGTATAACTCATAGGCTAATATAACACACAAACCTCATTTTAAGGCGGATCAAAATCAATAATTGACCGGTTAACTTTACATATTTTATGGTGTTTTGTTAAAAGTTAGTTCTTTTTCAAGATTAATAAAAATCCCAAAAAATGTCTTTTTATATAAAAAAAGTCACCCATTACGTGCAGAACTTATAAATTTAATTTTTCAAAATTGTTTACTATATATTTTAAATATTTATATTTAGTAATTCCAGTAATTTTTTTTCATTAAATAGTACCAAGATTTCGATAATTTTCACAAAAAGTTTCTTTAATTAATATGAAGGTTTCCATATATAATCTTCGCTTCATTTTATACCGCTCACATGACAATTACAAAAGAACCAAAATAAAGTATTTAAAAAAGATTTAAAACTTATCCTTGTTCCACCGTAGATAGTTGTTTTTGTTGACAATTTGGATCATTAGTCATTGGTCTATCCGATCATATTCATTCCCCATGTATAGTGAATTATCAATATCACAAAAATACAAAACCCTCATCGAGGGAGTCATCACTATCACAATAATTAAACAAAAATTTCATTCCCTCGAGAACACATCTTTTTTCATTGAACATTGATTATATCCGTATATGGCTTAAACAAATGTTCATTTTTCTGAAATAATGTCTTAATTATCTTACTTACTCGATTCATCCCCCCTCAAAAACATTCGGCAAAGAGGTTTTTCATCCACATTACACAAGCGCAAATCCCTCAACAAAGGAGTCATCTATCACGTTTCCAAAGGTACACGTGTGGTCGCCACAAACAGTGAAGGTAAATGGTGTCGAACTTGAAACCTAGTTTAAGATATTTTTTCTTTAAACAACATGTTTTAAAGAATTATATATTTAAAATATACCAAATTAAGCCCTTACCATAATCTTAATAGGCCTAACTTAATTTATAAATAGTTTCTTATAGAGCAATCAATATATTTGTATTATTGATGAATAAGTTATAATAAAATATCTATCTTGTTTTGTTTTGATCAAATAAATACCTTTTATGAAAAACTTTGTATGACTTAATACTTGAAATTACGATATTACTCCCAACCAATCATTAGCTGTCACCCAAACCCTAAACGTATTCTAACAAACGCCTATAAAAGGACTTAACATCATCGCATATAATAGATACCTTTTCGATCACAGTTATTCTCTGACTTTGTAATTCTCCTCTAGATGTTTATTCGAAGAAAAATGGATAGAGGGAAAGGTAGATAAAGTTTGAGGAATGTGATGGAATAGGTAATGTAACACCCTTGGCAAACACAACATTGTCCCACTCTTAGGCTATCCCACATCGGCCGTGGACAAGAGAGATCACTAGTTCATAAGTAATGTCCTGCCTCTTCAATCACCAACGCGTTTTGGGCAACCAAAAACAAATCCGTGAGCTCTTCGTGGGCAGAGCGGACAATATTGGTGGTGCGAGGGGCCGGATGTTACAGTTGGTATCAGAGCCACTCTTGTGCCGTTCGGGATGTTGGGACACGCCTCATCGAGGACGATGAGTCCAAAGGGGGGTTGTCTGTAACACCCTTGGCAAACACAACATTGTCCCACTCTTAGGCTATCCCACATCGGCCGTGGAAAAGAGAGATCACTAGTTCATAAGTAATGTCCTGCCTCTTCAATCACCAACGCGTTTTGGGCAACCAAAAACAAATCCGTGAGCTCTTCGTGGGCAGAGCGGACAATATTGGTGGTGCGAGGGGCCGGATGTTACAGGTAACGAGTCGAGTTTTACAACCATTCGGATCGCCTTTATTTTTGTTAAGAAGCCTTTATTCAAAATTCATCAGAAAACGAGTCGACTTAAGTTTTACAACCATTCGAATCGCATATGAAACCAACCGCAACGCATGGCTCAACGAATCGCATCGCATGGATGCAACCAATCGCATCCCATGGCTCAACGAATCGCATCGCACGGATGCAACCAATCACATGCATGGCTCAAGAAACGCATTGCATGGATGCAACCAATCGCATTGCATTGCTAAATGAATCGCATCGCATGGATGCAAAAATAGTATCGCATGACTGTGTGATGCGATTCTTCTCTATTTTGTGATTCAAAACGTTCTTTTCTTCATTTAACCATTCTTTCAGCTATTTTCTTCTGTGACCCTTCCTTATAACCCATTTTACCATTTTAATGGGTTCTGGGTCATAACCTCCTCATCTTTCTGTCTATTGCATGGTTCGAACCTACTCGTTCATTTCGATCTCACTCACCAACTCGTTCACTACAAAGTTTACTTTTTCTTGCACGATATAGCTCGATCTACTATCCTACCGAGTTTCATGGCAAACCGGCCTAAAACACTTCACCTTTTAATTAAAATGTACCTTCTTAGATCTAGTTTTCGCTTCAAATCTGATTCAACACGTGAATCTAGGCGTGTTTCTTATTTGTCTTTAGAAATCGGTTGCAAATCACCCTTGATCTTGCCCAGATCTGGATCCGGAAGATAGGAGAGTGTTTGTGTGTGTTTTTGAGTGTGTATGGAGGCAAGGAGGAAAGAAGAGTGTTAGGGTTTTACGAGGGTCTTAATGGTGTTTATATACCCCACGCCCATGGACCTTAAGGCCCATCACCATCCATTAGTCCACTTATATTTTCCAAGTCCACATTCAACTTATTATTATTCAACATAAGTAAATAATAACACCCAATTAATTAAATCATGGTCTTTTATTATTTATCAGAGTTATAATTAAATATCTATCTATTTTTTTTTATCAAATAAATACCTTTTAAGAAAAATTTCGTTTGACTTAATACTTGAAATTAACATATTACTCCCAACCAATCCTTAGCTGTTACCCAAACCTTAAACATTTTCCAACAAACTCCTATAAAGAGCTCAACACAGCTGCATATATCGTATACCTTTTCGATAACAGTTATTCTCCGACTTTATAATTCTCCTCTAGATGTTTATTCGAAGAAAAATGGATAGAGGGAAAGGTAGATAAAGTTTGAAGAAGGTGTTGGATAAGTGGTTTGGAACAAAATAATAATAAGTTGTTTTGTTCCGAGATCACCTATTTCAACATTTTCCTTCGACTATCCCCCCGTCCCTTCTTGTCCGTACGCATTGTGTTTGAAAAACAAATTTATATTTTGTGGTTTTATTTTCTGATAATTTACTAGATATAGAGAAGAAAATGTTGGTTTTTTCAACAGAATATGGTTTATTTTTTTTTATTTTTAGTTTTAGATTAATTTGCAGCTTTCATCAAATGTGTGTGTATATACAATCTCTAATCTTGAAGATCTCGCCGGTCTTCGGTAGACCTATTCAGTCTGATTTGGGTTGAAGAAAATTAGATATTGGAATAATTATGTAGTTTATTTCTTTTTAAATATTTACTGGTTTTATATATTATGACACGAATGGTAAGTAAATGATGTTCTTCTGTTATGAATTAAATAAAAATAAAATGAAATTTTAGATGCGATAACTGTTTTATTTGTTATTGTATGTGTTAATCAAGCACCTTAAAATTTTGTTCAGATTTTATTGTTGTCCGTCAATTGGCAAAGACAAAATCTTTCAAACATCACAGGGTCGAGAGGTTTCAGTAGAAATATCAGATTTGGTCTATGAACTTCATGTGGTTGTTCTTGAAATTCCACAGGGATCGATCTTGAAATTCTACCTAGGTTGATGTCAAAATTTCATGAGATCCTTCAGGATGTGTACACATATATTGTTGTCGTCGTCGTCGTTGTTGTCGTTGCTGTTGTTTTTTTTTTTTTTAATATTATTACTACAAAAATTGTGAATAAATGGAAGGTAGGTGTGAACGCCTCACGTGTGTGAGGTTATGCATGTGTCAATGTCATGTAGTAGTCCGTATAAACACAAAAGAATGGAAAAGGAAAATCAATGAAAGTAGTCAAAGACTTAATAGATTTTCTAATATTATTGTATTTTTTTAGCACTATGATTGTCGATCTAAATTACCTACATGATTACATGTCTTTTACAGCTTTGTTGTTTCCAGTTTAACTAAACTATATATACGATTATAATGCCGTCACAATGCATGGATCTCCAGACTACTATTACTAAATGAACATATTAAGTTTTAGGTCAAACTGATATACTAACCATGTTATTATATAATGAAAGAAACGCTAGTAGAGTGATATGGAGATGTATGAATGCTTTACCATGGGTAGCACTTACGTGATTGCAACCCTAAGGTTTTTTTAGATGTAGCCGGTTTATAAAAGCAAGGCCACCTTAGTTATGTGACAGAAGAAAAATACGTGAGAAGCCTTCCACCAAAAACAGAAGAGATGCCAACAACAGTTTGTTAAGAAGGGGACCATCAAATATTCCTTGTATATTAGACTATAAATACCTCATGCCTCCTGAGTTAGTAGAAAATTATTAATATTATTAATTTTATCGTGCTTGTATTTTGTGTTTGGCTCTTGCGTCCTGTCAGTTTGCCGGTTAATCAACGTTCAGGAAAAACAACTTGATATGAGAAGAAGACTAAGTGAAAATTTAAAGGAACAACAACAGAGTTCAATATGAACTTATCTAGATTATTAAACAATTCTTGAAGTATAGCCAAAGTACTTCTCGTTCTTATTTATTTAATAAAATCAAAAACATAAAAAATGCAACTATTTTGTAAAAGAATATTAAGCAAGATGGTGTAAAACACATATGCTAATTGAACGCACAAACCTCATTTTAAAGCTGATCAAAAATAGCAATCGACCGGTTAAATTTACGCATTTTACGGGGTTTCGTTAAAAGTAAGTTCTTTCTCAAGATTAAGAAAAATCCTAAAAAATCAATTTCTTTTTATAATAAAAGCCACCTATTACATGCAGATCAATTGTAAATTTAATTTTTCAAAATTGTATATGTACGTATTTTATATATTTGTATTTACTAATTTCTGTAACTATTTTCCTTAAACAGTACCAATATTTTGATAATTTTACTAAAGGTTTCTGTAATTAGTATGAGGGTTTTCACAAATAATCTTCTTTTCATTTTTTTGCAGGTCACATGACAGTTACATTTATGAAAAATTTATTAAAAAAAAAACCTAAGTACAACTATTTGAAAAAGATTTAAAACTTATCCGTATTCCACCATTGATAGTTGTTTTTAAAGGTAATTTGGATCATTAGTTATTGGTCTATCAGATCATCTCCATTCACCGTTTACGATGAATCATCGATATCACACAAATGCAAACCCTAAACAAGGGATTTATCCCTATCGCAATAATCAAACAAAAATGTCATTCCCTCAAAAACACGACATCTATTTCCATCGAGCCACGATTATATCCGTATATAACTTAAAAAATGTTGATTTTCCTAAAATAATGTCTTAATTCCCTTATTTGCCCAATTCATTCCCCTAAAAAACATAAAGCAAAGAGGTTTTTCATCCACATCACACAAATGCATAACCTTCAACAAGGGAGTCATCTATCACGTTTCAAAAGGTACACCTATTGTCGCCACAAACAGCGAAGGTAAATGGTTTTGATTTTAAAACCTAGTTTAAGTTATTTTTTCTTTAAACAACTTGTTTTAAAGAATTATATATTTAAAATATAACAAATTAAAACCTTTAGCCAAATGGGGGACGCGTACAGAGTACCGACGTTACTTAGTTGGTCGTTCCAAAAAAAATTTAATTTATAAACAGTTTTCTTATAAACATCAATATATTTGTATTTATTATTGATGAATGAGTTATAATTAAATATTTATCTTGTTTTGTTTTGATCAAATAAATACCTTTTAAGAAAAATTTCGTATGACTTTATACTTAAAATTACCATATTACTCCTGACCAATCATTAGATATCACCCAAACCGTAAACATATTCCAACAAACTCCTATGAAGAACTCAACTCAGATACCTTTTCGATCACAGATATTCTCCGACTTTGTAATTCTCCTCTAGATGTTTATTCGGAGAAAAATGGATAGTCGGAAGGTAGATAAAGTTTGAGGAAGGTGATGGAATAGATGGTTTGGAACAAAATAATAATAATAAGTTGTTTTGTTCTGAGATCACCTATTGCAACATTTTTCTTCGACTATCTGCCCATCCCTTCTTGTCCGTACACATTGTGTTTGAAAAACAAATTTATATTTTGTGGTTTTATTTTCTGATAATTTACTAGATATAGAGAAGAAAATGTTGGTTTTTTCAACAGAATATGGTTTATTTGTTTTATTTTTAGTTTTAGATTAATTTGCAGCTTTCATCAAATGTGTGTGTATATACGATCTCCAATCTTGAAGATCTCGCCGGTCTTCGGTAGACCTATTCAGTCTGATTTGGGTTGAAGAAAAATAGATATTGTGGATAATTGTGTAGTTTCATTTCATTTTAAGTATATACCGGGTTTATATATTATGACATGAACGGTAAGTTAAAGTAGTTATTCTGTTATGAATTATATACTTAAAATGAATTTTTTAGGTGCGAATACTGTTTTGTTTGTTATTGTATGTGTTATTTTAACACCGTAAAATTTATTTCAGATTTTAACGTTGTAGGTCAATTGGCAAAGACAACTCTTGCAAACAAAAAAGGGTTGAGAGGTTTGGGTTCAAAGCTCACTAACGATAGAAATTCACTCTTAAAGAATATTTAAATTTTATTAATATTTGGTGTTTTGCTTTTAGAAGTTTTATATTTAATTGACCGAAACTTTAGAATGGTTTAAACCTAAAAGATTTTATATCAGATTTGGTCTGCGAACTTCATGTTGTTGTTTTCGAAATTCCACAGGGATCGTTCTTAAAGTTCTACATGGGTTGATGTCAAAATTTCATAGGGTGCGTCAGGATGTGAAAACATACATTATTATTATTATTATTGTTGTTGTTTTTTTTTAATATTATTATTTATAAAAATTGTAAATAAATGGAAGGTTAGGAGTGAATACCTATCATGTGTGAGGTTATGCATGTGGCCATGTCATGTAGTAGTCCGTATAAACACAAAATAATGGAGAAGGAAAAATCAATAAAAGGAGTCTAAAGACTCAATAGGTTTTCTAATATTATTGGATTTTTTTATAATGCTGTGATGGTTGGTCTAAATTACGTACATGATTACATATCCACTACAACGTGTGTGTTTCCAGTTTTTACTAAACTATGTACACGATTACATCCCCGTCACAATGCATGGATCTCCAAACTACTATTACTAAATGAACATATTCAGTTTTAGGTCAACCAGCTATTCTATAATGAAAGAAACGCTAGTTAAGTGGTTTGAAGACGTATAAATGTTTTACCATGGGCAGCACTTATGTGATTGCTACCTTAAGGTTTTTTTTAGAAGTAGTCGGATTTTAAAAGCAAGACTACCTTAGTTATGTGACAAAAGAAAAATACGTGAGAAGCCTTCCATCAAAAACAGAAGAGATGCCAACATGAGTTTGTTAAGAAGGCGACCACCAAATATTCCTTGTATATTAGACTATAAATACCTCATGCCTCCTGAGTTAGTAGGAAAATTATTAATATTATTATTTTTATCGTGCTTGTATGTTGTGTTTGGCTCTAGCGTCATGGCAGTTTGCCGGTTAATCAATGTTCAGGAAAAAAACTTGATATGAGAAGAAGACAAAGTGAAAATTTAAAGAAACAACAACTAAGTTCAATATGAACTTGTCTAGAATATTAAACAATTTTTGAAGTTATAGCCAAAGTACTTCTCGTTCTTATTTATTTAATAAAATCAAAAACATAAAAAATGCAACTATTTTGTGAAAGAATATTAAGCAAGATGGTGTAAAACACATATGCTAATTGAACGCACAAACCTCATTTTAAAGCTAATCAAAAATAGCAATCGACTGGTTCAATTTACACATTTTACGGGGATTCGTTAAAAGTTAGTTCTTTCTCAAGATTAAGAAAAATCCAAAAAACTCAATTTCTTTTTATAATAAAAGCCACCTATTACATGCAGATCAATTATAAATTTAATTTTTCAAAATTGTATACATGTGTATTTTATATATTTGTATTTACTAATTTCTGTAATGTAACGCCCGGAAATTTTCGGTAACCGGCTTAAGCTTTTATAAAAGGTTGTAAGTGTCGGGATTTCATCTTCCTAGTTGAAGGTTTTGTGGCACTTTTAAAAGTCCAATTATTAAGCTTTTGAAACAAACTATATCACTTACAAAGTTGAGGGACTTGATTTGTAAATTTCCTAAACCTAAACTAAAATAGCCGCTCCCTCCCCTTTCTTCCATGTTGCAATCGGTAGACTCAAGGCCTCCATCCCCTTCGTTTTTCTTCTGCTCCAGCATTACAAGCCCTCTCCCGACTAATTCCAGGTTAGTACTACATCAAGGAACTTCTTTTTTCGCCATTAAACCCTTTATTGAACCCTAGAGATGTCATAAACATGTTAGAGTTTGAGTTTTGATGATAACAGTTTGCTGACAGATTCGTACTCATTTATTGTTTGGTCTGTAGCTCGATGATAATTGATTGTTTTTGATCTATTCTTATTTCTATGATGTTCTAATTTGAATTTAGTTTCCAAAAAGGTATAATTTGTAATATTTGTACGAGATTTGAATGGCTTTTATGATTTTATAAAAAACATGTCTCAAAGCTGATGCGGGGAGTCAAATTCTAGTCTGTCTTCCCGACATCATTACTCTTTTATGACATGTCCAAATTTGTTGGTTCCACTTCTAGAACTTCACATTTTGAGTTAAGATCCCAACCCAATTGGAATCGTTTAATTTGGTTTGGTATTCATTTTTAAACAAATAAAACCCTTTTGTTGCACACTAAAATAGCTGCACGTACCTTTCTATGTTGGACGAATTTTTATGATTTTTGTGTACATATAACAAAAATATTTTTAGAAACCTAAAACATATAATCAACTTTGATAAAATTTTCATAATTTATTTCTTGATTTTCCTATGTAATAAAATACATCCTTGCATGCTAAAATCTGCATGTTAGACTCGTAATTGATCGATTCTTTCGGTTAGGTTAAAATCAGTGGCTGCCCAATTAAGTTATTTCCGGGGCTTTTTTGACCAAAGTTTTTATTCTAATAGCTTCCTAGGTATGTCACATACTTCATACTAAAATATCCTGGCCAATGGATTTGATTTGATGGGTCAATCGTTAATAGTTTGGAAACTAGGATTTCCGTCGTTTAAATTGTTAATTATTGTGTTTCGCGTGATGTTTGAAGGGATTAACAACCAAATCAGTTTTTGTATTGGTAATATGACTAATAGGCTGTTGAAACATTAATTTTTAATAAAACAGGGCTGAATTGGTTGGTGATTGCTCAAACGGTTCGGTAGAACGCGAATTCTCGATTAAAAACTCATTCATGCGTTGTACAAGGGAATTGCCAACCTATTCATCTCGTGTAGTTTTGGGGGACTTAATTTGTGTAATAAAGTTATATTTTACCTAAACGGGCCTGATTTGGTTAACAATTACTTAAACGGCTTGATAACGCGCGAATTTGACACAATTAACATAAACCGAGTGTAGTTTGTAAACCCTTTTGTCCCCGGTTTTTACTTAAGGGTACTTTTGGTAAATTAAAGGCCTCGGGGGCTGATGTAAATGATATTTCCTCGGGTGAGGTTTCGGGTCAATTAAATTAGGTTAGGACGCCCTGTAGAATAAACGAGCCGGTTTGGGTTAATTAGTAATTGTTGTGTGAAACCCGACAGGCTTTTGATTTGTGGAACCCTCAGAGATTCTCTAGCTCGTTGGTACTTGTGTGACTTGTGTCAGGTGAGTTCATGATGCCCCTTTTTAATCTTTTTACGTTTTGGGCTAGCATACACACCCTATTACAATTTTACTCGATTTACTCGTTTAAACTATTTGGATGGTATTACATAGCCTTATTCGTATTTGTACATTTATGAAACTATGTGTGAACTATATTCTATGCCTTAAGATATTTTAGACTCGTTTATGATCATATATTCCTTAAGGTTATATATATTACTTACGGTCTAGGCTCGAGGACACTATTAGGCATAGTATTAATTCCTAAATTATCCATTATTTATGGATTACATGTGATGATATTTCTTGGTTGATTAATCGATTAAGATGGTTGTAAGTGTGTATTTGGATATGTATGTTTTGATAAACTGTGACCGGGTCAAATCTATTACTCGGGGAGGACCCGGGGTGAGAAGGCCCGTGTTGCATGTTTATGTCCCGGCGGGACAAATATATTACTTGAGTCCTTGACTTCGTGTCTCGTGACTTGGGGTGAGGAGGTTCGCCGTTCTGTTAAACCATGATGGGTCAAATATAGTACTTGGGGAAGACCCGGGGTGAGGAGGCCCGTATCACATGTTTAGGTTTGTTAAACCGTGACCGAGTCAAATATATTACTTGGGGAAGATCCGGTGTGAGGAGGCTCGTGTTGCGTGATTTTGTTTTGCAAATCTTGACCGAGTCAAATATATTACTTGGGGAAGACCCGGGGTGAAGAGGCTCGTGTTGCGTGATTTTGTTTTGTTAAGCCGTGACCGAGTCAAATATATTACTTGGGGAGACTGGGGGTGAGGAGGCTCGTGTTGCGTGATTTTGTTTTGTTAAATCGTGACCAAGTTAAATATATAACTTGGGGAAGACCCGGGGTGAGGAGGCTCGTGTTGCCTGATTTTTGTTTTGTTAAACCGTGACCGGGTCAAATACATTACTCAAGGAAGACTCGGGGTGAGGAGGCCCGTGTTACGCGATTTTTGTTTTGTTACACCGCGACCGGGTCAAATATATTACTCAAAGAAGACTCGGGGTAAGGAGACCCGTGTTGCTTGTTTGACCGAGGAAAAATTATTTATTTATTTATCTATTATTTTCTCTAAAATTTTATATTCTTTACTTATGAATTCTTCCACTATTTTTATATTTATAAATTTTAAACTGATTAATAAATGTTGTTTATAAAAACATGAACTCACTCAGCTTAAGCTGACTTTGTGTGTATGTTAGATTGATTTTCATGTTGAGAAGTTGGGAATTACCGCTTGGGACGTGCTCGAGACTACCCGGATGGTTGAGGGCATACTTAGTCGAAGACATTTAATAAACAAATAATTTTCTGTATTTACTTATAAATTTGATTTTTGGGCATATTTCCCAGTTTTGGGATTTGGTACTTGTTTATTTTTCCGCTGCATGTCACTCTAGACTGTTTTTTTTTTTTATTTTTTATAAAGTGAAATCGTTTTGGCTTTTATTTTTGAAGATTTTGGTTATGATGACCAACTGTTTGACTCCCAATATTCGGGGTCTTACATTCAAATATTTTTCCTTAAACTGTACCAATATTTTGATAATTTTCACTAAAGGTTTCTGTAATTAGCGTGAGGGTTTTCATAAATAATCTTCTTTTCATTTTCTTGCAGGTCACATGACAATTACATTTATGAAAAAATTATTAAAAAAAAAACAAAATACAACTATTTGAAAAAGATTTAAAACTTATTCGTATTCCACCGGTGATAGTTGTTTTAAAAGGTAATTTGGAACATTAGTCATTGGTCCATCAGATCATCTCCATTCCCCGTTTACGGTGAATTATCGATGTCACACAAATGCAAACCCTTAATAGGAGAATTATTAATATTATTATTTTTATCATGCTAGTTTGTTGTTTTTGGCTCTAGCGTGTTGTCAGTTTGCTGGTTAATCTAAGTTCAGGTAAAAAAAACTTGATATGAGATTAATAATAATTTAAAATTTAAAGGAACAACAACTGAGTTCAATATGAACTTGTCTAGAATATTAAACAATTCTTAAAGTAATAGCCAAAGTACTTCTCGTTTTTGTTTATTTAATAAAATCAAAAACATAAAAAATGTAACTATTTTGTGAAAGAATATTAAGCAAGATTGTGTAAAACACATATGCTAATTGCACGCACAAACCTCATTTCAAAGCTGATCAAAAACCGCAATTGACCGGTTAAATTTACACATTTTACGGGGTTTCGTTAAAAGTTAGTTCTTTCTCAAGATTAAGAAAAATCCCAAAAATCAACTTCTTTTTATAATAAAAAGCCACCTATTACATGTAGAACAATTATAAATTAAATTTTTTAAAATTGTATACGTACATATTTTATACATTTGTATTTAATAATTTTAGGTCAAATTTTTTCCTTAAATGCTACCAGTATTTCGATAATTTTCACAAAAGGTTTCTTTAATTAATATGAAGATTTTCATAAATAATCTTCATTTCATTTTATGCATGTCACATGACAGTTACATTTATGAAAATTTTATTAAAAAAAACCTAACTACAAGTATTTGAAAAAGATTTAAAACCTATCCGTGTTCCACCGTTGATAATTGTTTATAATGGAAATTTGGATCATTAGTCATTGGTCTGTCGAATCTTCTCCATTCCCTGTTTACGATGAATTATCGATATCACACAAATGAAAACCCTAAACAAGGGAGTCATCACTATCACAATAATCAAACAAAAATTTCATTCCCTCAAGAACACATCTATTTCCATCGAGCAACGATTATATCCGTATATGACTTAAAATATGTTGACTTTCCTAAAATAATGTGTTAATTCCATTATTTGCCCAATTCATCCCCTTCAAAAACATACAGCAAAGAGGTTTTCATAACATCACACAAATGCATAACCCTCAACAAGGGAGTCATCTATCACGTTTCAGAAGGTACACGTGTGGTCGCCACAAAAAGTTAAGGTAAATAATGTCGAATTTAAAATCTAGTTTAAGTTATTTTTTCTTTAAATAACTTGTTTTAAAGAATTAAATATTTAAAATATACCAAATTAAACCCTTACCATAAACTTAATAGATAAAACTTAATTTATAAGTACTTTTCTTATAGACCATTTAATATATTTGTATTTATATTGATGAATGAGTTATAATTAAATATTTTTCTTGTTTTGTTTTGACCAATAAATACCTTTTCTAAAAAATTTCGTATGACTTAATACTTGAAGTTACCATATTACTCCCAACCAATCATTAGCTGTCACCCAAACCCTAAACATATTCCCACAAACTCCTATAAAGGACACAACATCGCCGCATATATGTTATACCTTTTCGATCACAGTTATTCTCTGACTTGATAATTCTCCGCAAGATGTTTATTAGAAGAAAAATGGATAGAGGGAAAGGTAGATAAAGTTTGAGGAAGGTGATGGAATAGGTGGTGTGGAACAAAATAATAATAAGTTGTTTTGTTCCGAGATCACCTATTCCAACATTTTCCTTCGACTATCTGCCCATCCCTTCTTGTCCATACGCATAGTGTTTGAAAAACAAATTTATATTTTGTGGTTTTATTGTCTGATAATTTACTAGATATAGAGAGGAAAATGTTGGTTTTTTCAACAGAATATGGTTTATTTTGTTATTTTTAGTTTTAGATTAATTTGCAGCTTTCATCAAAGGTGTGTGTATATATGATCTCCAATCTTGAAGATCTGGCCGGTCTTCGGTAGACCAATTCAGTCTGATTTGGGTTGAAGAAAAATAGATATTGGGAATAATTATGTAGTTTTATTTCTTTTTAAATATTTACTGGGTATATAGATTATGACACGAATGGTAAGTAAATGCTATTATTCTTTTATGAAATTAAATACAAAATAAAATAAATTTTTTAGGTGCGAATACAGTTTTGTTTATTGCTGTATGTGTTTTTAAGCACCGTAAAATTTTGTTCAGATTTTATCGTTGTCGGTCAATTGGCAAATACAAAATCTTTCAAACATCACAGGGTTGAGAGATTTGGGTTCAAAGCTGAATAATGATTGAAATTCACCCTTAAAAAAGATTTAAATTTTATTAATATTTTGTGTTTTCCTTTTTGAAGTTTTGTATGTAATTGATCGAAACTTTAGAATGGTTTCAGCCTAGAAGTCTTTATAGAAAATTTGGTTTGGAAACTCATGTGGTTGTTTACGAAATTCCACAGGGATAATTCTTGAAACTCTACCTAGGTTGATGTTAAAATTTTATAGGGTTACTCAGGATGTGAACACATAATTACTATTGTTATTGTTATTTTTATTATTATTATTATTATTACAGTTTTTTTTAATATTATTATTATAAAATTTATGAATAAATGGAAGGTTAGGGGTAAACACCTCTCGCGTGTGAGGTTATGCATGTGGCCATGTCATGTACAAGACAAACACAAAAGAATGGAATAGGAAAGTCAAGGAAAGGAGTCAAAGACTCAATAGATTTTCTAATATTAATGGATTTTTTTAACGTTATGATGGTTTGAATAAATTATGTGCGTGCTTACACGTCCATTACAACGTGTGTGTTTCCGGTTTTACGAAACTATGTATAGGAATACAAGCCCGTCAAATGCACCGATCTCCAGACTACTATTACTAAATGAACATATTAAGTTTTAGGTCAAGCTGATATACTAACCATGCTATTCTATAATGAAGAAACTCTAGTAAAGTGATGTTAAGGCGTATGAATGTTTTACCATGGGTAGCACTTATGCGATTGCTACCTTAAGAGTTTTTTTTAGATGTAGTCGGTTTTTAAAAGCAAGACCACCTTAGTTATGTGACAGAAAAAAACACAAGATATGCCAACATCAATTAGTTAAGAAGGAGACAACCAAATATTCCTTGTGTATTAGACTATAAATACCTCATATCTCCTAACTTAATAGGAGAATTATTATTTTTATTATTTTAATTATGCTGTATGTTGTGTTTGGCACTAGTGTCTTGGTAGTTTGTCGGTTAATCTAAGTTTGGGGAAAAAAAACTTGATATGTGAAGAAGAGTAAGTTAAAATTTAAAGAAACAACAACTGAGTTCAATATGAACTTGTCTAAAATATTAAACAATTCTTGAAGTTATAGCCAAAGTACTTCTCGTTTTTATTCATTTAATAAAATCAAAAACATAAAAAATGTAACTATTTTGTGAAAGAATATTAATCAAAATGGTGTTAAACACATATGTTAATCGAACGCACAAACCTCATTTTAATGATGATCAAAAACAGCAATGGACCGGTAAATATATATTTACACATCTTACGGGGTGTCGGTAAAAGTTAGTTCTTTCTCAAGATTTAGAAAAATCTCAAAAATCAATTTCATTTTATAATAAAAAGCCACCTATTACATGCAGAACAATTATAATTTTAATTTTTCAAAATTGTATATATTCATATTTTATATATTTGTAGTTGATAATTTCGGTAATTTTTTTTTCCTTAAATGCTGTCAATATTTAGATAAATTTCATAAAATGTTTCTATAATTAACATGAAGGTTTTCATAAACAATCTTAGTTTCATTTTTTGCAGCTCACTGACAGTTACATTCATGAAAAATTTATTAAAAAAAACCTAAGGACAAGTATTTGAAAAAGATTTAAAACTTATCTGTGTTCCACCATTGATAGTTGTTTTTAATGGAAATTTGGATCGTTAGTCATTGGTCTATGAATCATCTCCATTCCCCGTTTACGATGAATTATCGATATCACACAAATGCAAACCCTAAACAATGGAGCCATCATATCACAATAAACAAATAAAAATTTCATTCCCTCAAGAACACATCTTTTTCCATTGGCTAACGATTATATCCGTATATGACTTAAAAAATGTTGATTGTCCAAAAATAATGTCTTAATTCCATTATTTGCCAAATTCATCCCTCTCAAAAACAAACGGCAAAGAGGTTTTTCATCCACATCACAAAAATGCATAATTCTCAACAAGGGAATCATCTATCACGTTTCAAAAGGTACACGTGTGGTCGCCACAAACAGTGAACGTAAATGGTGTCGAACTTAAAACCTAGTTTAAGTTATTTTCTCTTTGAACAACTTGTTTTAAAGAATTATATATTTAAAATACACCAAATTAAACCCTTACCTTAAACTTAATAGACATAACTTTATTTTAAAACATTTTTCTTATATACCAATTTATATATTTGTAATTATTATTAATGAATGAGTTATAATTAAATGTTTTTCTTGTTTTGTTTTGATCAAATAAATACCTTTTATGAAAAAAATCGTATGACTTAATACTTGAAGTTACCATATTACTCCCAACCAATCGTTAGCTGTCACCCAAACTCTAAGCGTATTCCAACAAACTCCTATAAAGGACTCAACACCGCCGCATATATCATATACCTTTTCCATTACAGTTATTCTCTGACTTGATAATTCTCCTCTAGATGTTTATTCGAAGAAAAATTGATAGAGGAAAAGGTAGATAAAGTTTGAGGAAGGTGATGGAACAGGTGGTTTGGAACAAAATAATAATAAGATGTTTTGTTCCGAGATCACCTATTCCAACATTTTCCTTCAACTATCTACCCATCCCTTCTTGTCCGTACGCATAGTGTTTTGAAAAACAATTTTATATTTTGTGATTTTATTGTCTGATAATTTACTTGATATAGAGATGAAAATGTTAGTTTTTTCAACAGAATATGGTTTGTTTTTTTTTTAGTTTTAGATTAATTTGAAGCTTTCATCAAAGGTGTGTGTATATACGATCTCCAATCTTGAAAATCTGGCCGGTCTCCGTAGACCAATTCAGTTTGATTTAGGTTGAAGAAAAATAGATATTGGGAATAATTATGTAGTTTTATTTCTTTTTAAATAGTTACCGGGTTAATATATTATGACACGAATGGTAAGTAAATGTTGTTATTCTTTTATGAATTAAATATAAATAAAATGAATTTTTTAGGTGCGAATACAGGTTTGTTTGTTGTTGTATGCGATCACAGTTATTCTCTGACTTGATAATTCTCCTCTAGATGTTTATTCGAAGAAAAATGGATCGAGGGAAAGGAAGATAAAGTTTGAAGAAGGTGATGGAATAGGTGGTTTGGAACAAAATAATAATAAAGTTGTTTTGTTCCGAGATCACCTATTCTAACATTTTCCTTCGACTATCTGCCCATCCCTTCTTGTCCATACGCATAGTGTTTGAAAAATAAATTTATATTTTGTGGTTTTATTGTCAGATAATTTACTAGATATAGAGAAGAAAATGTTAATTTTTTCAACAGGATGTGGTTTATTTTTTTTATTTTTAGTTTTAGATTAATTTGCATCTTACATATAAGGTGTGTGTATATACGATCTCCAATATTTGAAGATCTGGCCAGTATGCGGTAGACCTATTCAGTCTAATTTGGGTTGAAAAAAAATAGATATTGGGAATAATTATGTAGTTTTATTTCTTTTTAAATATTTACCGGGTTTATATATTATGACATGAATAAAAAGTAAATGTTATTATTCTGTTATGATTAAATATAAATAAAATAAATTTTTTAGGTGCAAATAATGTTCTGTTTTTGTTGTATGTTTTACTTAAGCACCATAAAGTTTTGTTCAGATTTTATCGTTGTCGGTCAATTGGCAAAGACAAAATCTTTCAAACATCACAGGGTTGAGAGGTTTGGGTTCAAAGCTAACTAATGAGGGAAATTCACTCTTAAAAAAGGTCTAAATTTATTAATATTTTATGTTTTCCTTTTAGAAGTTTCGTATGTGATTGATCAAAACTTTAGAATGGTTTCGGCCTAGAAGTTTTTATATCAGATTTGGTTTGGAAACTCTTGTAGTTGTCTTCGAAATTCCATAGGGATAATTCTTGAAATTCTACCTGGGTTGATGTCAAAATTTCATACAATTTGCCAGGATGTGAACACATATATATTATTGTTATTGTTCTTCTTCTTCTTATTATTATTATTATTATAGTTTTTTTGAATATTATTTTTATTAAATTTATGTATAAATGGAAGGTTATGGGTGAACACCTCTCGTGTATGAGGTTATGCATGTGACCATGTCATGTAGTAGTCCGTACAAACACAAAAGAATAGAAAAGGAAAGTCATTGAAAGGAGTCAAAGACTCAATAGATTTTCTAATATTATTGGATGATGGTTGGTCTAAATTATGTACGTGATTATATTTCCACCACAACGTGTGTTTCCAGTTTTAGTAAACTACGCATACGATTACAAGCCCGCCAAATGCACGGATCTCTAGACTACTATTACTAAATGAACATATTAAGTTTTAGGTCCAACTGATATACTAACAGTGCTATTCTATAATGAATGAAACGCTAGTTAAGTGATGTGAAGGCGCATGAATGTTTTACCATGGGTAACACTTATGCGATTGCTACCTTAACTCCTTAAGGTTTTTTTTTAGATGTAGTCGGTTTTTAAAAGCAAGACCACCTTAGTTATGTGAAAGAAAAAAAAGTATGTAAGAAACCTTCCACCAAAAACAGAAGATATACCAACCTCAATTAGTTAAGAAGGTGACCACCAAATATTCCTTGTGTATTAGACTATAAATACCTCATAACTCCTAACTTAATAGGAGAATTATTATTATTATTATTGTTGTTGTTGTTGTTGTTTTAATCATGCTTTTATGTTGTGTTTGGCTCTAGCTTCTTGGCAGTTTGTCGGTTAATCTAAGTTTAGGGAAAAAAAATTTGAAATGAGAAGAAGACTAAGTTAAAATTTAAAGGAACAACTACTTAGTTCAATATGAACTTGTCTAGAATATTATACAACTCTTGTAGTTATAGCCAAAGTACTTCTCGTTCTTATTTATTTAATAAAATCAAAAACATATAAAACGTAACTATTTTGTGAAAGAATATTCAGCTAGATGGTGTAAAACACATATGCTAATAGAACGCACAAACCTCATTTTAATGATGATCAAAAACAAAAATTGACCGGTTAAATTAACCTATTTTATGGGGTGTTGGTAAATGTTAGTTCTTTCTCAAGATTTAGAAAAATCCCAAAAATCAATTTCTTTTAATAATAAAAACCCACCTATTACATGCAGAGCAATTAGAATTTTAATTTTCAAAATTGTATACGTACATATTTTATATATTTGTATTTGATAATTTTGGTAAATTTTTTTTCCTTAAATGTTGTCAATCTTTCGATAATTGTCACAAAAGGATTCTGTAATTGACATGAAGGTTTTCATAAACAAGGTTCGTTTCATTTTATGCAGGTCACGTGACAGTTAAATTTATTAAAAATTTATTGAAAAAAAAACCTAAGTACAAGTATTTGAAAAGGATTTAAAACTTATCCGTGTTCCACCGTTGACAGTTATTTTTAATGGAAATTTGGATCGTTAGTCGTTGATCTATCGGATTATCTCCATTCCCCGTTTACGATGAGCTATCGATATCACACAAATGCAAACCCTAAACAAAGGAGCCATCACTATCACAATAATCAAATAAAAATTTCTTTCCCTCAAGAACATAACATCTTTTTCCATCAGCTAAAGATTATATCCGTGTATGACTTAAAAAATGTTGATTTTCCTAAAATAATGTCTTAATTCCATTATTTGCCAAATGCATCACTCTCAAAAACATACGGCAAAGAGGTTTTTCATACACATCACAAAAATGCATAACTCTCAACAAGGGAGTCAACTATCACGTTTCAAAAGGTACACGTGTGGTCGCCACAAACAATGAACGTAAATGGTGTCGAACTTAAAACCTAGTTTATGTTAATTTTTTCTTTGAACAACTTGTTTTAAAGAATTATATATTTAAAATACACCAAATTAAATCCTTACCTTAAACTTAATAGACATAACTTTATTTTAAAACATTTTTCTTATATACCAATTAATATATTTGTAATTATTATTAATGAATGAGTTATAATTAAATGTTTTTCTTGTTTTGTTTTGATCAAATAAATACCTTTTATGAAAAAATTCGTATGACTTAATAGCTGAAGTTACCATATTACTCCCAACCAATTATTAGCTGTCACCCAAACTCTAAGCATATTCCAACAAACTCCTATAAAGGACTCAACACCGCCGCATATTTCATATACCTTTTCCATTATAGTTATTCTCTTACTTGATAATTCTCCTCTGGATGTTTATTCGAAGAAAAATGGATAGAGGGAAAGGTAGATAAAGTTTGAGGAAGGTAATGGAATAGGTGGTTTGGAACAAAATAATAATAAGATGTTTTGTTCCGAGATCACCTATTCCAACATTTTCCTTCAACTATCTGTCCATCCCTTCTTGTCCGTACACATAGTGTTTTGAAAAACAATTTTATATTTTGTGGTTTTATTGTCTGATAATTTACTTAATATATGGTTTTTTTTTTTTAGTTTTAGCTTAATTTGCAGCTTTCATCAAAGGTGTGTGTATATACGATCTCCAATCTTGAAGAGATGGCCACTCTCCGGTATCCAGTTAATTTGGGTTGAAGAAAAAAAGATACAGGGAATCATTATGTAGTTTTATTTCTTTTTAAATATTTACCCGGTATATAGATTATGACACGAATGGTAAGTAAATGCTGTTATTCTTTTATGAAATACATATAAATGAATTTTTTTGGAACGAATACTGTTTTGTTTGATGTTGTATGTGTTATTTAAGCACCATAAAATTTTGTTCAGATTTTATCGTTGTCGGTCAATTGGGAAAGACAAAATCTTTCAAATATCACAGGGTTGAGAGGTTTGGGTTCAAAGCTCACTAATGATAGAAATTCACTCTTAAACGATTTAGATTTTATTAATATTTTGTGTCTTCCTTTTAGATGTTTTATATGTAATTGATCAAAACTTTAAAATGATTTCAGCCTAGAAGTTTTTATATCAGATCTGGTTTGGACACTTCATGTGGTTATTGTCAAAATTCCACAGGGATCGTTCTTGAACTTCTACCTATGTTGATGTCAAAATTTCATAAGGTCCTTCAGGATGTGAACACATAAATACTGCTATAATAATAATAATAATTAATTATTATTATTATTATTATTATTATTATTATTTGTCACACCCCACCCAGGATGGGGTACTTACAGTGACTAGTCTGCACAAACTTACAACGGAAACGTAATCTTATATAAAAACTAAAACTTTTGTTACATGTATAGCGATTATAATACAACAAAAAGTAAAACATTCAAACTCGTCCAATACTTAGCAGCTAATCTCCCATCCTTACTTTATCAACCTGCAATACATGCTCGGGATAAAAATACGTCAGCACACAGCTGGTGAGTCATATAAACCGACATATTTAATAAATCAGACACAAAAATAACTTTATTGATCACATATGAGCTCATTGCATGTCATGACATAATCATAACCCGCCCGCTTCACGTTAAAGCCAGGTCAGCATTATATATTCGAACATACAGACTTTACGCACGTCTGCTGCTGTATAAAGTGCATGTCCCCTTGGGAAAATATAATGATCATTATAATATATAATTATATATAACACCTTGGGTGCCACACCATATGCACCATGCAAATACATGATCAATTATAGTTCAAACAGTTTTATGAACATGTATCAGAGTTTTGAAAATAATTTAAGTAACTCACCTAAACAGACTTTCTTTGGTTAGTGTGTCTCTTTCCACTTCAATTGAAATCTAAGATTTAATATACTAGGTTACTTACTTGTATCTAGGAAGTAAGTTTTTACTTTTTCCTAGATCCATCACATAACTGTCAATATTGTGCACAAATATTCCAGTCCAGACAATATTTTGGATTTTAACAGTCATAATCAATAATTTATAGTCCCTCTTAACCATTCATGGTTAAAGTGGTCATACCATACCGCAATTTAGTTGTGCACATGTTAGACAGGTTATATCAAAACCATATGCCTACTCCAATAAGTTGCTACCCTCGACCTCTAGGTTATAATATTAAATGGGCGTCATTTTTGCTAATACAATTCACCCTTGGATTCATAATGTTATTTTATTTCTATTCTAATAATATTAAATAATATTTATAATTAAACTTAATTAATTAACGAAGATATAAAAGAGAAAATACTTTCCTTATCGGCTGTGCACAAGGAGGAAATATAATTGTGAATTACACACTAGCTCTATAAATTTATAATCAACTATACCGACTCTGGCATGTCGGTTTAATATATGTTAATTCTTCTTGAAAGAATAAAAATATTCATGATGAAGATTAATAATAATATGCACACTCACACGTGCACTGTCTACAAAATTATTATTATTATATTACAAATATATTACTATTATTATTACGTATTGTCCAAGTATTTATTATTATTATTATTATGATAGCTCAAATTTTATTTTTCTTTAATAACTTTCAAAATACAACGTATTATAAAATTACAATCATGTGTTAGGACGAGCTCATTTTTCTCTTCGTTTTGAACTAAGTTTCAATAAAAACGGAGCAGGGCCAAATATAATATACTTGGTAACGTTTGGTTATCTCATAACACTAAATACTCATTTAGATACCTCATGTTTCGAGCAATCATTTTACTCTTCAGGTGCTCGTTTAATATATATAATATAAGTTTCATATATATTTTTATTATTATTATTATTTTTTTTTTATTTTTACCATAATACAGGATGTTACAAATCTTTCCACCTTATAAAAATTTCGTCCTCGAAATTTCTTGTTTGCTTATGTTTGACGTCATCAAGTTCTAATTCCTATCTTGTCCTTCTCAACCACGGTAGGCTTATGGAGATTTAGTTCGTCTAGTAGGCCTAACACCATGCTACAATAAATATTCATGTAATGCTCTTAAAATGGGTTAGTGAATAGTGAGTTTAAGTTTTCTCGCTTATTGAATCTAATTATGCCCTTTCATGGAGACATCTTTAACTACACGGAATCTCCCATTTGAAATTCGATCGACCATCTTTTATTAGTGTAGCACTTTTGTTTGTCCCATGCGATCTGTTCTAATGAAACCCTTATCTGCTTATCTTTTCTATAGTAATTTTAACGATCTTGTTACTATTGACTTCTTTCGAACCAATCTCATCCCAACATATGGGTGTTTTATATTTCTGTCTACACAACATTTCATATGGTGGCCTTGTTATATGAAAATTTTGCCATGGTAGATGAGAATGATACGCCCTAAGTCAAAAATACATGCACTTAGCATATGCAAGAGTTCAAACTGTTATCTTATTTTGATTATCAGGTTGTAGATGATAAGTTGTATTGTCTAACAACTTAATTTCTATTTTATTTAATTTTTCTTGAAACTTCCTCTGGAATCTTGAGGTGACTTTAATATCTCGATATTATAGACACATGCACCATGTGTTTTAGATTCTTTAGCGTGAAGATGTCGAGACTAATTTTAGGTCATGGGTTAACAGTTCATCACATATGTCTTTAGATGGCATGCAACATAGGCTACTGCCATTTCCCTTTGCTTAAGACACCTCATAACCCAAGTCTTGAGGCATAAAAATTTTCCACAAAGTCTTTATGCTCTTTCAGGCGATACCTAAATTAGTCTTTTCAATCTTCTCTTCAATGTTTGGAAGGCCTTCTATATTCACAACATGGCCTAAACTTGTATTCTCGAAACCAAAACACACATTTGGACAAATAATTCTAATAACCTTTCCTTTTAACAATGCAACTAGAATTTCATGAAGATGTTGAGCATGCTCTTCCTTATAGGTAAATAGACCAGAATTCATTGATAAAGTCAATCAAAAATCTATTTAGTGTTGGTCAACAAACTCAATTCATTAGGTCCATGAAGACAACTAGGGCATTGGTCATGCCCAAACGCACTATCACAAACTCATAATGTCCCTAGTGAGTTCGAAAGTCGTCTTAGGTACATTATCTTTTTGTACCTTTACTTGATGGTGTCCTGATCTCAATTCAATATTCTTTTTTTTTTTTGAGAAAAATTAACCAGATTCTTGAAATTGGTCAAGCTGATCATCAGTTCTGGGTGAAGGATACTTATTCTTGATAGTCATCTTGATGAACTTTCCGTAATTGTCTTCATTCGCACATTATTGTCTCTATTCTTAACAAATAAGGCGTGAGCACCCTTCGAGGACATACTTGGGTATGTAAATCCCTTACCTAACAACTCTTGAAGTTATGACACTAATTCCTTCATATCCATTGATGCCAAATAATACGAAATCTTAGCTATCAGATAAGCTCTAGGAATTAAGTTGATCTTAAACTAGATATCTCTCTCGATTAGAGTGCTTAGGATATCGATAGAGAACAAATCAAAGAAGTATCTCAGCACAGGAACATGATTTATTGCCTTTATCATTGAGCAATGAATGATCCGGTTCTTCCTCAGTCTATAATCGCAAATCTCTTTTTTTGTCTAGTGGACAATAAAATTTTTACAATCTTCCCATTGAAGATGGTTGTCGTGGGATAGGAGAGCAATCATTCCATTCAAAGGATTATGTCAATTTCTCACATCAAAATTGGGACTAAATCTATGAAATTCGTTTCTCCTTCAATAAGCAGTTGTTAATTTCGACACATATATCTAGTTACCATGAAATTTCTAAGACTAGCATCCTCGGATTCTATTTTCCTTGCCAATTAACATTTAACAAAGAATTCAGGGTTGAAGGGTTTACTAGTTTCGAGAATCAAGTAAAACACAAGCTGGTAAGAAGCTTAAGAAAAGGTAACGATACAATGTCAAGTACTTCCTTAGCTTCCTTGATTGTTATCATGGAAATCCATACCTCATGGTTTAGAAGCCTAGATACGCTTCACTTCCTTGTTTCCTTGAATCCTTAAGCATTTTTCTCATCTTGCTTCCTCAACTCAGGACATTCTTTATTCATGTATCATAGTCTTCAACAATTGTAGCAACATCTTACTAGACTTACATATTGTGGTACCATATGTCCAGTCTTTCCTACTTAACATAGATGAGAGTCTGATATGAACATTCTCCCTAATGTATTTTATCATAGGAACTTCATTTCCTAAATTCTTTCCTTAGGTTGGAGTTGTCTCTAAACCTTCCACCAATCTTTAGCTCTATCACAGAGCTTATTAATTGCAAATATTACTTTATCATTTCATCGTAGTGGTAAGTATCAAAGATAGTCTCCATTTTATCAATTTATCTCTGACGTTCGAAGGGATCCATTTCTCTCTTATACTGTAATGGCTTGCTTAACATAAAGTTCTTGTACTAGCACTTGGTTGATTCAATGTCAATTCTTGATGTATCTTTCACCTTTACCAAATGTTTTTTTACTGATACACCTTTGTGCTTCTCGATTAAACTCCAAACTCGTAAAAGAGTTCTATAACTCAACAAGGAAAGGGAATGTTGGTTTCGAACGTCTTTCCTATTTTTACTAGAATTTGTCTCTGGATCGACTACATGACTTGTTTTATATTGTTCTCGTGGTTATGTGGAGACATCGACCTTAGATGTTTGCGTTCACGTCGAATCTACGAATTTTGCTTCCTTGCCATGATCCTTTCTTGGGTACCAAATACATTTGTTTTCTCACATGATTACCCGAATCAAATGCCTAGGATATTTAATTTAGGCCTTACACCGTTCTACTAGTTAAAGTACTCTGAGCTTTCAACTAAGGCAATTATATATGCATACTCATCTATGCATTTTCCTTTTCCTGCCTTTATCTGCTGATTTCAGTACAATATAATGTTTGCGAGATCATAGCGGTGCCATTCATTAACCTTCATACTGGCCAGGTATGAAAGCAATCTATGATACACACCATGATACCCCCAACTACCATATTGTGCCTTTATCATACAGAGTTCGACACACCTTTCACATTCTTTCGTTGGAAAGCCTTAGGTTGAATTCCGTCTAAGAATCCTTATTCATACTCGGTTATAGTCAAATCTCAACATCTTAGACTTAGCTAAGTTATTCTGGTTAAAGCCTAGGTATTCACACTAGATACCAAATTCGCTAAAACCTCAGGCTCTGATACCAACTTGTCACACCCCACCCAGGATGGGGTACTTACAGTGACTAGTCAGCACAGACTTACAACGGAAACGTAATCTTATATAAAAACTAAAACTTTTGTTACATGTATAGCGATTATAATACAACAAAAAGTAAAACATTCAAACTCGTCCAACACTTAGCAGCTAACCTCCCATCCTTACTTTATCAACCTGCAATACATGCTCGGGATAAAAATACGTCAGCACACAGCTGGTGAGTCACATAAACCGACATATTTAATAAATCAGACACAAAAATAACTTTATTGATCACGTATGAGCTCATTGCATGTTATGCCATAATCATAATCCTCCCGCTTCATGTTAAAGCCAGGTCAGCATTATATATTCGCACATACAGACTTTACGCACGTTTGCTGCTGTATAAAGTGCATGTCCCCTCGGGAAAATATAATGATCATTATAATATATATAACACCTTGGGTGACACACCATATGTTCCATGCAAATACATGATCAATCATAGTCCAAATAGTTTTATGAACATGTATCAGAGTTTTGAAAATAGTTTAAGTAACTCACCTGAACAGACTTTCTTCGGTTAGTGTGTCTCTTTTCACTTCAACTGAAATCTATGATTTAATATACTAGGTTACTTATTTGTATCTAGGAAGTAAGTTTTTACTTTTTCCTAGACTCATCACATAACTGTCAATATTGTGCACAACTATTCCAGTCCAGACAATATTTTGGATTTTAACAGTCATAATCAATAATTTATAATCCCTCTTAGCCATTCATGGTTAAAGTGGTCATACCATTCCACAATTTAGTTGTGCACATGTTAGACAGGTTATGTCAAAACCATATGCCTACTCCAATAAGTTACTACCCTCGACCTCTAGGTTATAATATTAAAGGGGCGTCATTGTTGCTAATACAATTCACCCTTTGATTCATAATGTTATTTTATTCTATTATAATAATATTAAATAATATTTATAATTAAAGTTAATTAATTAACGAAAATATAAAAGAGAAAATACTTACCTTATCGGCTGTGCACAAGGAGTAAATATAACTGTGAATTATAGTCAACTATACTGACTCTAGCATGTCGGTTTAATTCGTGTATGTTAATTCTTCTTGAAAGAATAAAAATATTCATGATGAAGATTAATAATAATGATGAAGATTAGTAATAATATGCACACTCACACATGCACTCTACAAAATTATTATTATTATATTACAAATATATTACTATTATTATTACGTATTGTCCAAGTATTTATTATTATTATTATAGCTCAAATTTTATTTTTCTTTGATAACTTTCAAAATACAACGTATTATAAAATTACAATCATGTCGTTAGGACGAGCTCATTTTTTTCTTCGTTTCGACCTAAGTTTCAATAAAAACGGAGCAGGGCCAAATATAAATATACTTGGTAACGTTTGGTTATCTCATAACACTAAATACTTATCTAGATACCTCATGTTTCGAGCTGTCATTTTACTCTTCAGGTACTCGTTTAATATATATAATATAAGTTTCATATATATATATTTTTATTATTATTATTTTTTTTTTATTTTTACCATAAAACAGGATGTTACATTATTATTATTATTATTATTATTATTATTATTATTATTATCGTTGCTGTTGTTGTTTTTTGAATATTATTATTATAAAAATTGTGAATAAATGGAAAGTTAGGGTGAACACCTCTCGTGTGTGAGGTTATGCATGTGGCCATGCATGTAGCAGTCCGTATAAAGACAACATAATGGAAAAGAAGAATCCATGAAAGAAGTCAAAGACTCAATAGATTTTCTAATGTTATTGGATTTTTTATAACGCTGTGATGGTTGGTCTAAATTTCGAAAGTGATTACATGTTCATTACAACGTGTGTGTTTCCATTTTTACTAAACTATGTAAACGATTACAAGCCCGTCACAATACACGGATCTCCAAACTACTGTTACTAAATGAACGTATTAAGTTTTAGGTCAAAATGATATACTAACCATGTAAAGATATGTCAAAATGATATACTAACAATCGTTTCTATAATGAAAGAAACGATTGTTAAGATATGTGAAGCTATATGAATGTTTTACCATGGGTAGCACTTATGCCATTGCTACCTTAAGGTATTTTTTAGAAGTAGTCGGTTTTTAAAAGCAAAACCACCTTAGTTATGTGGCAGAATAAAAATACGTGAGAAGCCTTCCACCAAAAACGAAAGAGATGCCAACATTAGTTTGCTAAGAAGGGGACCACTAAATATTTACTGTATATTAGATTATAAATACCTCATACCTCCTGAATTAATAGGAGAATTATTAATATTATTATTTTTATCATGCTTGTATGTTGTGTTTGGCTCTAGCATCTTGGCAGTTTGCCGGTTAATCTAAGTTCAGGAAAAAAAAACTTGATTTGAGAAAAAGACTAAGTGAAAATTTCATACGACTTCTTGACTATTCGGGTTCGCGTCAAGATTACTAAACTACCCTCTAAACCTCACCATTTCTATACAGACCCCAAGACCCCCCCCCCCTCCTTCATTACATCTCTTTCTTCCCTTTCTTATTCTCTGCAACCACCGCCGCCACCCACGTAGTTTCCAGCAAACCAGGTCAACGAAAGAAGGAACAAAAGAAGGTGGAGTCGGTGAAGAGCTGAGTCTCGGGTATAGCTTAATTGAGTCGCACCAAATCCAATCGCACAGGAAACGAGTCGCACGAAACGAGTCGCATAAAAGGAGTCGCACGAAATGAATCGTATAAAAGGAGTCGCACGAAACGAATCACATAAAAGGAGTCGCACGAAACGAATCACATAAAAGGAGTCACACGAAATGAATCGCATAAAAGGAGTCGCACGAAACGAATCACATAGGGTTCAATGGAGTCGCGCGAATGGTTGTCTAATTCGGGTCACATACAGGGTCTCAAACGAGTCGCATACAGGTTCAACTTAGTTGCATGGGGAAACGAGCCACATCTGGACTTGATTCCACCTGCAACTCGAGCCAATATATCTTGGACTCAACTTTCCTCTCTTCCTAAAACGAATAATACCTTTCCACGGTGAGACCTTAAACATCACGTTGTCGCCAACGTTAAACTCGATCAGTCGTCGCCGCTTATCGCCATAAGACTTTTGACGGTCTTGACCAGCTTTCATACTTACCTTGACTTGGACAAACCACGAGGAGGTTTCTTACATAACTTCTAAACTATCAATCTCCTTCTGACCAATCTCTCCCCAGCATACGGGAGTTCTGCAATATCTAGCATACAAGATTTCGAAAGGAGGCATGACAATACTCGAATGATAGCTTTTGTTGTAAGAAAACTCTGCTAAGTGAAGATGATCATCCCAACTTCCTCCAAAATCTAACACGCATGCACGTAGCATATCCTCAAGGGTTAGGATAGTCCGCTCCGACTGTCCATCTTTTTGAGGATGAGACGCCGTGCTGATGCTCAATCTCGTTCCCATTGCTTCATAGAACCTCTTCCAAAATCTAGAAGTAAAGCGGGTATCTCTGTCGGATACGATCGACAACAGTACCCCATGCTTCGTTACAACTTCATTAATGGACTCATTCGTCAACGTTTCTGACAAGATGGCCTCTCGTATAGGCAGAAAGTTAGCACTTTTAGTTAAACGGTCCACAATCACCCAGATGGTATCATGATTCTTAGCTATACGCGGTAGCTTAGTTATGAAATCCATGGTGATGTTTTCCCATTTCCACTCGGGTATTTCCAAAGTCTGTATCTTCCCATAAGGTTTATGGTGCTATAACTTAACTTGTAAACAAGTCAAGCACTTGCTGACATAATCAACCACTTCGTTCTTCATTCTGGATGAATCGAGTATCGAGACTTATGAACCTCGTCTAGAATTCATCCTCTAAGATTCCCATGTCGCGAAATCCACATCTGATCGAATATGATCTTCACACCCTGAGTATTATCGATCAACTCAGTCTGCTGTCCGAAAATTCTCTCTTTCTTCATTAATCCTTCATCTACAAGCACTTATGTCTGAACCTTGCTGATCTCCTTAAAGAGATCCAAGTTGACAATCAGCTTGTAAGACTTCACTATCACTATCACTTCTTCATTCTTCCAGCTTAAGGCATCAACAACCACACTAGCCTTTCCTGGGTAATACTTGATATCACAATCATAGACTTTAATCAACTCTAGCCATCTCCTCCGCCTCATATTCAACTCCTTCTGCTCGAAGAAGTATTTTAAACTCTTATGATCTGTATAGATAGTACACTTAGTACCATACAAGTAATGTCTCCAGATCTTAAGAGCATGTACTACAGCTGCTAACTCTAGATCATGTGTCGGGTACGTACTTTTGTGAGTATTCAACTGTCTGGGCGCATACGCTATAACGTTTCCTCGTTGCATTAACACGCAACCTAACCCTTGATGCGAAGCATTAGCACAGACTACTAAATCCTCGTGTTACTGTCGGGCAAAACAAGAATTGGAGCCTTCGTGAGCCTCTTCTTCAATTCTTCAAACGCCTCATCCTAAAATTTACCCCCAATTGAACACCACAGTTTTTCGGGTCATACCGGTCAACTATGCGGCTGTCTTGGAGAAACCTTTGATGAATCTCCTATAATAACCATCCAACCCTAAGAAATTGCGTATCTCAGTTGGGTTTTGCGGCGTCTTCCAATTCTTTATTGCCTCGATCTTTGCTGGGTCCACGGTAATCCCCTCGGGATTGATTATGTGACCTAAGAACTGCACTTCACGCAACCAAAACGCACATTTTAAGAACTTGGCATACAGTTTTTCACCATTCATAACTTCCAATACTTCTCTCAGATGCTTAGCATAATTAGACTCGCTTTTCGAATAAACCAGTATATCATTGATGAAAACAATAACTGACTTATCTAACATCGTCCGACATGCCCTATTCATCATGCTCATAAATGCAGAGGGAGCATTCGTTAGACCGAACGACATCACGAGGAACTCGTAGTGTCGATAACGCGTCCGAAACGCTGTTTTAGGGATGTCTGCTTCTTTCACTTTCAACTGATCATAACCCGATCGAAGGTCTATCCACGAGAACCAGCTAGCACCTTGTAATTGATCGAACAAGTCGTCAATCCGTGGCAGCGGATGTCTGTTCTTCACGGTAAGCTTATTCAGCTCACGATAACCGATACACATTCTCATGCTTCCGTCTTTCTTCTTAACGAACAACGCCGGCGCGCCCCACAGGGAAACACTCGGTCGTATGAAACCTTTGTCAACGAGTTCTTGTAGTTGGGACATCAGTTCTTTCATCTCGGACGGCGTCAGTCGGTAAGGTGCTTTTCGCATGGGCTGTGCTCCTAGTACTAACTCTATCTGAAATTCTACCTTTCGTTCCGGTGGCAACCCCGGAAGGTCCTCTGGGTACACTTTGGGATAGTCGCACACTACAGGAACATCTTTCACTTCCTTTGCCTCCGCCGAAGTGTCGACAACATACGCCAGGTAGGCACCGTACCCTCGCCTTAACATTTTCTTAGCTTTTATCATCAAAATGACGTTAAGCCCCTTACTTTTCTTATCACCGTAAACCGTCACTGTACCACCATCCAAGAACTTTAACCTTATCAACCTACTCTTACACACTATCTGAGCCTCAAAATCAGACAACCAATCCATTCCCAAAACCACATCGAATCCTCCAAAGGTCATTACAAGAAGAGTAACAGGGAACTCACGTCCCTCTAGCTCTATCTTACCTTCTTAACCATTCTCATAATCCTAACAAAAGTATCACTAGCCATTTCTACCATAAAAGTTCTTGGTCCATCTCATATATGCTTACCCTCCACTAAGTTGTTTTTATTATTTTTTTGACGACAACTGAATATACGTAATTAAATAACAAAATTTATTTAATCATTTCTTTATTTATTATTTTTGAAAAGTCGGATGTTACAATAGGAGAATTTTTATTATTATTTTTTTTAATCATGCTTGTATCTTGTGTTTGGCTCTTGTGTCTTGGTAGTTTGCCGGTTAATCTAAGTTTATAGAAAAAAAGAACTTGATAGAAGAAGAAGAAGATTAAGTTAAATTTAGAGTTAAGTGTCATTTTAATACTTGTGGTTTGTCCAATTATGCAACTTTAGTACCGTCTTTGAATTTATTGCAAATGGGTACCGCACTTTTCAAAACTTGCAAATTTAGTACTTTTTTCTAACCCCGTCTATTTTGTTTGTTAAGTCAGGGGCAAATTAGTAATTTTAATTATTTTATTTATTTTCTCTTTTAGCTAAGTGTTATTTTCATACATGTGGTTTTGTTAAACTTAACTTTAGTACTTTTTTTTGAATTTATTGCAACTAGATACTTTGATTAGTTTTGGATAGATAGAAAAACCAAAAGAGACATTACATATTACATATTTCAATTAAAAGATAACTAAATACATGATAGAAGATGAAAAACACCCATGAAATGTATAACATATTTTTTAGCCTTTTATTCTTGATTGTCAATTTACTTCCAGTAGCTCATGATCCGAAGTCACCTAAGCCATTTTTCTTGCAATTTCTTTATGTTCATTGATTTTTTTTTTCAAAACTTCGGGTATGATAGTAGTAGCTCTTTAACATATCGAACGATCAAGCCAAATAACAATCACACAACTTCTCACCTCTTAGTATAACATCAATTGAACTTGTAGATGAAAGACGGTGGACGAATCACATGGACAAAACAATATATCGTAATTCATTGAACTTGAAGATGAACAATGGTTAGGGTTTAAATGATCAATAAGCGCGGAAAGAGGGTTGATCTGTTCATTTAAGGTTAGAGATGATCTTTTAATTATAATATGTAATGCCTCTCTTGACTAGTCTATCTATCCAAAACTAATCAAAGTATCTAGTTGCAATAAATTCAAAAAAAAGTATTAAAGTTGCGTAATTGTACAAACCACAGGTATGAAAATGACATTTAGTTAAAAGAAAAAATAAATAAAATAATCAAAATTACTAATTTTCTCCTGACTTAACAGATGAAATGGGCGGGGTTAGAAAAAAAATACTAAAATTACAAGTTTTAGAAAAATGATGTAATCCTTTGCAATAAATTCAAAGATGGTATTAAAATTACGTAATTGAAAAACCACAGATACTAAAATATCACTTAATTCTAAAATTTAAAGGAACAACAATAGAGTTCAATATGAACTTGTTTAGAATATTGAACAATTATTGAAGTTATAGCCAAAATATTTCTTGAACCTATTTATTTAATAAATTCAAATACATAAAAAAAATGTAACTATTATGTGAAAGAATATTAGGCAAGATGTGTATAACTCATAGGCTAATATAACACACAAACCTCATTTTAAGGCGGATCAAAATCAATAATTGACCGGTTAACTTTACATATTTTATGGTGTTTTGTTAAAAGTTAGTTCTTTTTCAAGATTAATAAAAATCCCAAAAATCAATGTCTTTTTATATAAAAAAAAAGCCACCCATTACGTGCAGAACTTATAAATTTAATTTTTCAAAATTGTTTACTATATATTTTAAATATTTATATTTAGTAATTCCAGTAATTTTTTTTCATTAAATAGTACCAAGATTTCGATAATTTTCACAAAAAGTTTCTTTAATTAATATGAAGGTTTCCATATATAATCTTCGCTTCATTTTATACCGCTCACATGACAATCACAAAAGAACCAAAATAAAGTATTTAAAAAAGATTTAAAACTTATCCTTGTTCCACAGTAGATAGTTGTTTTTGTTGACAATTTGGATCATTAGTCATTGGTCTATCCGATCATATTCATTCCCCATGTATAGTGAATTATCAATATCACAAAAATACAAAACCCTCAGCGAGGGAGTCATCACTATCACAATAATTAAACAAAAATTTCATTCCCTCGAGAACACATCTTTTTTCATTGAACATTATTATATCCATATATGGCTTAAACAAATGTTCATTTTTCTGAAATAATGTCTTAATTATGTTACTTACCCGATTCATCCCCCCTCAAAAACATTCGGCAAAGAGGTTTTTCATCCACATTACACAAGCGCAAATCCCTCAACAAAGGAGTCATCTATCACGTTTCCAAAGGTACACGTGTGGTCGCCACAAACAGTTAAGGTAAATGGTGTCGAACTTGAAACCTAGTTTAAGATATTTTTTCTTTAAACAACATGTTTTAAAGAATTATATATTTTAAATATACCAAATTAAGCCCTTACCATAATCTTAATAGGCCTAACTTAATTTATAAATAGTTTCTTATAGAGCAATCAATATATTTGTATTATTGATGAATAAGTTATAATAAAATATCTATCTTGTTTTGTTTTGATCAAATAAATACCTTTTATGAAAAACTTTGTATGACTTAATACTTGAAATTACGATATTACTCCCAACCAATCATTTGCTGTCACCCAAACCCTAAACGTATTCTAACAAACGCCTATAAAAGGACTTAACATCATCGCATATAATAGATACGTTTTCGATCACAGTTATTCTCTGACTTTGTAATTCTCCTTTAGATGTTTATTCGAAGAAAAATGGATAGAGGGAAAGGTAGATAAAGTTTGAGGAATGTGATGGAATAGGTAACGAGTCGAGTTTTACAACCATTCGGATCGCCTTTATTTTTGTTAAGAAGCCTTTATTCAAAATTCATCAGAAAACGAGTCGACTTAAGTTTTACAACCATTCGAAT
The DNA here is from genome assembly GCF_021521415.1 of Bidens hawaiensis. Lineage (NCBI taxonomy): Eukaryota > Viridiplantae > Streptophyta > Magnoliopsida > Asterales > Asteraceae > Bidens > Bidens hawaiensis. The sequence goes on along the minus strand of NW_027501267.1, from coordinate 42,454 downwards.
CGCATATGAAACCAACCGCAACGCATGGCTCAACGAATCGCATCGCATGGATGCAACCAATCGCATCGCATGGCTCAACGAATCGCATCGCACGGATGCAACCAATCACATGCATGGCTCAAGAAACGCATCGCATGGATGCAACCAATCGCATTGCATGGCTAAATGAATCGCATCACATGGATGCAAAAATAGTATCGCATGACTCTGTGATGCGAATCTTCTCTATTTTGTGATTCAAAACGTTCTTTTCTTCATTTAACCATTCTTTCAGCTATTTTCTTCTGTGACCCTTCCTTATAACCCATTTTACCATTTTAATGGGTTCTGGGTCATAACCTCCTCATCTTTCTGTCTATTGCATGGTCCGAACCTACTCGTTCATTTCGATCTCACTCACCAACTCGTTCACTACAAAGTTTACTTTTCTTGCACGATATAGCTCGATCTACTATCCTACCGAGTTTCATGGCAAACCGGCCTAAAACACTTCACCTTTTAATTAAAATGTACCTTCTTAGATCTAGTTTTCGCTTCAAATCTGATTCAACACGTGAATCTAGACGTGTTTCTTATTTGTCTTCAGAAATCGGTTGCAAATCACCCTCGATCTTGCCCAGATCTGGATCCGGAAGATAGGAGAGTGTTTGTGTGTGTGTATGGCGGCAAGGAGGAAAGAAGAGTGTTAGGATTTTACGAGGGTCTTAATGGTGTTTATATACCCCACGCCCATGGACCTTAAGGCCCATCGCCATCCATTTGTCCACTTATATTTTCCAAGTCCACATTCAACTTATTATTATTCAACATAAGTAAATAATAACACACAATTAATTAAATCATGGTCTTTTATTATTTATCAGAGTAATAATTAAATATCTATCTTGTTTTTTTTTATCAAATAAATACCTTTTAAGAAAAAATTCGTTAGACTTAATACTTGAAATTACCATATTACTCCCAACCAATCCTTAGCTGTTACCCAAACCTTAAACATATTCCAACAAACTCCTATAAAGAGCTCAACACAGCTGCATATATCGTATACCTTTTCGATAACAGTTATTCTCCGACTTTATAATTCTCCTCTAGATGTTTATTCGAAGAAAAATGGATAGAGGGAAAGGTAGATAAAGTTTGAGGAAGGTGTTGGATAAGTGGTTTGGAACAAAATAATAATAAGTTGTTTTGTTCCGAGATCACCTATTCCAACATTTTCCTTCGACTATCCCCCCGTCCCTTCTTGTCCGTACGCATTGTGTTTGAAAAACAAATTTATACTTTGTGGTTTTATTTTCTGATAATTTACTAGATATAGAGAAGAAAATGTTGGTTTTTTCAACAGAATATGGTTTATTTTTTTTTTATTTTTAGTTTTAGATTAATTTGCAGCTTTCATCAAATGTGTGTGTGTATACGATCTCTAATCTTGAAGATCTCGCCGGTCTTCGGTAGACCTATTTAGTCTGATTTGGGTTGAAGAAAATTAGATATTGGAATAATTATGTAGTTTTATTTCTTTTTAAATATTTACTAGGTTTATATATTATGACACGAATGGTAAGTAAATGATGTTCTTCTGTTATGAATTAAATAAAAATAAAATGAAATTTTAGGTGCGATAACTGTTTTGTTTGTTATTGTATGTGTTAATCAAGCACCTTAAAATTTTGTTCAGATTTTATTGTTGTCCGTCAATTGGCAAAGACAAAATCTTTCAAACATCACAGGGTCGAGAGGTTTCAGTAGAAACATCAGATTTGGTCTATGAACTTCATGTGGTTGTTCTTGAAATTCCACAGGGATCGATCTTGAAATTCTACCTAGGTTGATGTCAAAATTTCATGAGATCCTTCAGGATGTGTACACATATATTGTTGTCGTCGTCGTCGTTGTTGTCGTTGCTATTGTTGTTTTTTTTTTTTGAATATTATTACTACAAAAATTGTGAATAAATGGAAGGTTAGGTGTGAACGCCTCACGTGTGTGAGGTTATGCATGTGTCAATGTCATGTAGTAGTCCGTATAAACACAAAAGAATGGAAAAGGAAAATCAATGAAAGGAGTCAAAGACTTAATAGATTTTCTAATATTATTGTATTTTTTTAGCACTATGATTGTCGATCTAAATTACCTACATGATTACATGTCTTTTACAGCTTTGTTGTTTCCAGTTTAACTAAACTATATATACGATTATAATGCCGTCACAATGCATGGATCTCCAGACTACTATTACTAAATGAACATATTAAGTTTTAGGTCAAACTGATATACTAACCATGTTATTATATAATGAAAGAAACGCTAGTAGAGTGATATGGAGATGTATGAATGCTTTACCATGGGTAGCACTTACGTGATTGCAACCCTAAGGTTTTTTTAGATGTAGCCGGTTTATAAAAGCAAGGCCACCTTAGTTATGTGACAGAAGAAAAATACGTGAGAAGCCTTCCACCAAAAACAGAAGAGATGCCAACAACAGTTTGTTAAGAAGGGGACCATCAAATATTCCTTGTATATTAGACTATAAATACCTCATGCCTCCTGAGTTAGTAGAAAATTATTAATATTATTAATTTTATCGTGCTTGTATTTTGTGTTTGGCTCTTGCGTCCTGTCAGTTTGCCGGTTAATCAACGTTCAGGAAAAACAACTTGATATGAGAAGAGGACTAAGTGAAAATTTAAAGGAACAACAACAGAGTTCAATATGAACTTATCTAGATTATTAAACAATTCTTGAAGTATAGCCAAAGTACTTCTCGTTCTTATTTATTTAATAAAATCAAAAACATAAAAAATGCAACTATTTTGTAAAAGAATATTAAGCAAGATGGTGTAAAACACATATGCTAATTGAACGCACAAACCTCATTTTAAAGCTGATCAAAAATAGCAATCGACCGGTTAAATTTACGCATTTTACGGGGTTTCGTTAAAAGTAAGTTCTTTCTCAAGATTAAGAAAAATCCTAAAAAATCAATTTCTTTTTATAATAAAAGCCACCTATTACATGCAGATCAATTGTAAATTTAATTTTTCAAAATTGTATATGTACGTATTTTATATATTTGTATTTACTAATTTCTGTAACTATTTTCCTTAAACAGTACCAATATTTTGATAATTTTACTAAAGGTTTCTGTAATTAGTATGAGGGTTTTCACAAATGATCTTCTTTTCATTTTTTTGCAGGTCACATGACAGTTACATTTATGAAAAATTTATTAAAAAAAATACCTAAGTACAACTATTTGAAAAAGATTTAAAACTTATCCGTATTCCACCATTGATAGTTGTTTTTAAAGGTAATTTGGATCATTAGTTATTGGTCTATCAGATCATCTCCATTCACCGTTTACGATGAATCATCGATATCACACAAATGCAAACCCTAAACAAGGGATTTATCCCTATCGCAATAATCAAACAAAAATGTCATTCCCTCAAAAACACGACATCTATTTCCATCGAGCCACGATTATATCCGTATATAACTTAAAAAATGTTGATTTTCCTAAAATAATGTCTTAATTCCCTTATTTGCCCAATTCATTCCCCTAAAAAACATAAAGCAAAGAGGTTTTTCATCCACATCACACAAATGCATAACCTTCAACAAGGGAGTCATCTATCACGTTTCAAAAGGTACACCTATTGTCGCCACAAACAGCGAAGGTAAATGGTTTTGATTTTAAAACCTAGTTTAAGTTATTTTTTCTTTAAACAACTTGTTTTAAAGAATTATATATTTAAAATATAACAAATTAAAACATTTAGCCAATGGGGGACGCGTACAGAGTACCGACGTTACTTAGTTGGTCGTTCCAAAAAAAATTTAATTTATAAACAGTTTTCTTATAAACATCAATATATTTGTATTTATTATTGATGAATGAGTTATAATTAAATATTTATCTTGTTTTGTTTTGATCAAATAAATACCTTTTAAGAAAAATTTCGTATGACTTTATACTTAAAATTACCATATTACTCCCGACCAATCATTAGATATCACCCAAACCGTAAACATATTCAAACAAACTCCTATGAAGAACTCAACTCAGATACCTTTTCGATCACAGATATTCTCCGACTTTGTAATTCTCCTCTAGATGTTTATTCGGAGAAAAATGGATAGTCGGAAGGTAGATAAAGTTTGAGGAAGGTGATGGAATAGATGGTTTGGAACAAAATAATAATAATAAGTTGTTTTGTTCTGAGATCACCTATTGCAACATTTTTCTTCGACTATCTGCCCATCCCTTCTTGTCCGTACACATTGTGTTTGAAAAACAAATTTATATTTTGTGGTTTTATTTTCTGATAATTTACTAGATATAGAGAAGAAAATGTTGGTTTTTTCAACAGAATATGGTTTATTTGTTTTATTTTTAGTTTTAGATTAATTTGCAGCTTTCATCAAATGTGTGTGTATATACGATCTCCAATCTTGAAGATCTCGCCGGTCTTCGGTAGACCTATTCAGTCTGATTTGGGTTGAAGAAAAATAGATATTGTGGATAATTGTGTAGTTTCATTTCATTTTAAGTATATACCGGGTTTATATATTATGACATGAACGGTAAGTTAAAGTAGTTATTCTGTTATGAATTATATACTTAAAATGAATTTTTTAGGTGCGAATACTGTTTTGTTTGTTATTGTATGTGTTATTTTAACACCGTAAAATTTATTTCAGATTTTAACGTTGTAGGTCAATTGGCAAAGACAACTCTTGCAAACAAAAAAGGGTTGAGAGGTTTGGGTTCAAAGCTCACTAACGATAGAAATTCACTCTTAAAGAATATTTAAATTTTATTAATATTTGGTGTTTTGCTTTTAGAAGTTTTATATTTAATTGATCGAAACTTTAGAATGGTTTAAACCTAAAAGATTTTATATCAGATTTGGTCTGCGAACTTCATGTTGTTGTTTTCGAAATTCCACAGGGATCGTTCTTAAAGTTCTACATGGGTTGATGTCAAAATTTCATAGGGTGCGTCACGATGTGAAAACATACATTATTATTATTATTGTTGTTGTTTTTTTTTTAATATTATTATTTATAAAAATTGTAAATAAATGGAAGGTTAGGAGTGAATACCTATCGTGTGTGAGGTTATGCATGTGGCCATGTCATGTAGTAGTCCGTATAAACACAAAATAATGGAGAAGGAAAAATCAATAAAAGGAGTCTAAAGACTCAATAGGTTTTCTAATATTATTGGATTTTTTTTATAATGATGTGATGGTTGGTCTAAATTACGTACATGATTACATATCCACTACAACGTGTGTGTTTCCAGTTTTTACTAAACTATGTACACGATTACATGCCCGTCACAATGCATGGATCTCCAAACTACTATTACTAAATGAACATATTCAGTTTTAGGTCAACCAGCTATTCTATAATGAAAGAAACGCTAGTTAAGTGGTTTGAAGACGTATAAATGTTTTACCATGGGCAGCACTTATGTGATTGCTACCTTAAGGTTTTTTTTAGAAGTAGTCGGATTTTAAAAGCAAGACCACCTTAGTTATGTGACAAAAGAAAAATACGTGAGAAGCCTTCCATCAAAAACAGAAGAGATGCCAACATGAGTTTGTTAAGAAGGAGACCACCAAATATTCCTTGTATATTAGACTATAAATACCTCATGCCTCCTGAGTTAGTAGGAAAATTATTAATATTATTATTTTTATCGTGCTTGTATGTTGTGTTTGGCTCTAGCGTCATGGCAGTTTGCCGGTTAATCAATGTTCAGGAAAAAAAACTTGATATGAGAAGAAGACAAAGTGAAAATTTAAAGAAACAACAACTGAGTTTAATATGAACTTGTCTAGAATATTAAACAATTTTTGAAGTTATAGCCAAAGTACTTCTCGTTCTTATTTATTTAATAAAATCAAAAACATAAAAAATGCAACTATTTTGTGAAAGAATATTAAGCAAGATGGTGTAAAACACATATGCTAATTGAACGCACAAACCTCATTTTAAAGCTAATCAAAAATAGCAATCGACTGGTTCAATTTACACATTTTACGGGGATTCGTTAAAAGTTAGTTCTTTCTCAAGATTAAGAAAAATCCAAAAAACTCAATTTCTTTTTATAATAAAAGCCACCTATTACATGCAGATCAATTATAAATTTAATTTTTCAAAATTGTATACATGTGTATTTTATATATTTGTATTTACTAATTTCTGTAATGTAACGCCCGGAAATTTTCGGTAACCGGCTTAAGCGTTTATAAAAGGTTGTAAGTGTCGAGATTTCATCTTCCTAGTTGAAGGTTTTGTGGCACTTTTAAAAGTCCAATTATTAAGCTTTTGAAACAAACTATATCACTTACAAAGTTGAGGGACTTGATTTGTAAATTTCCTAAACCTAAACTAAAATAGCCGCTCCCTCCCCTTTCTTCCATGTTGCGATCGGTAGACTCAAGGCCTCCATCCCCTTCGTTTTTCTTCTGCTCCAGCATTACAAGCCCTCTCCCGACTAATTCCAGGTTAGTACTACATCAAGGAACTTCTTTTTTCGCCATTAAACCCTTTATTGAACCCTAGAGATGTCATAAACATGTTAGAGTTTGAGTTTTGATGATAACAGTTTGCTGACAGATTCGTACTCATTTATTGTTTGGTCTGTAGCTCGATGATAATTGATTGTTTTTGATCTATTCTTATTTCTATGATGTTCTAATTTGAATTTAGTTTCCAAAAAGGTATAATTTGTAATATTTGTACGAGATTTGAATGGCTTTTATGATTTTATAAAAAACATGTCTCAAAGCTGATGCGGGGAGTCAAATTCTAGTCTGTCTTCCCGACATCATTACTCTTTTATAACATGTCCAAATTGGTTGGTTCCACTTCTAGAAATTCACATTTTGAGTTAAGATTCCAACCCAATTGGAATCGTTTAATTTGGTTTGGTATTCATTTTTAAACAAATAAAACCCTTTTGTTGCACACTAAAATAGCTGCACGTACCTTTCTATGTTGGACGAATTTTTATGATTTTTGTGTACATATAGCAAAAATATTTTTAGAAACCTAAAACATATAATCAACTTTGATAAAATTTTCATAATTTATTTCTTAATTTTCCTATGTAATAAAATACATCCTTGCATGCTAAAATCTGCATGTTAGACTCGTAATTGATCGATTCTTTCGGTTTAGGTTAAAATCAGTGGCTGCCCAATTAAGTTATTTCCGGGGCTTTTTTGACCAAAGTTTTTATTCTAATAGCTTCCTAGGTATGTCACATACTTCATACTAAAATATCCTGGCCAATGGATTTGATTTGATGGGTCAATCGTTAATAGTTTGGAAACTAGGATTTCCGTCGTTTAAATTGTTAATTATTGTGTTTCGCGTGATGTTTGAAGGGATTAACAACCAAATTAGTTTGTGTATTGGTAATATGACTAACAGGCTGTTGAAACATTAATTTTTAATAAAACAGGGCTGAATTGGTTGGTGATTGCTCAAACGGTTCGGTAGAACGCGAATTCTCGATTAAAAACTCATTCATGCGTTGTACAAGGGAATTGCCAACCTATTCATCTCGTGTAGTTTTGGGGGACTTAATTTGTGTAATAAAGTTATATTTTACCTAAACGGGCCTGATTTGGTTAACAATTACTTAAACGGCTTGATAACGCGCAAATTCGACACAATTAACATAAACCGGGTGTAGTTTGTAAACCCTTTTGTCCCCGGTTTTTACTTATGGGTACTTTTGGTAAATTAAAGGCCTCGGGGGCTGATGTAAATGATATTTCCTCGGGTGAGGTTTCGGGTCAATTAAATTAGGTTAGGACGCCCTGTAGAATAAACGAGCCGGTTTTGGTTAATTAGTAATTGTTGTGTGCAACCCGACAGGCTTTTGATTTGTGGAACCGCTCAGAGATTCTCTAGCTCGTTGGTACTTGTGTGACTTGTGTCAGGTGAGTTCATGATGCCCCTTTTTAATCTTTTTACGTTTTGGGCTAGCATACACACCCTATTACAATTTTACTCGATTTACTCGTTTAAACTATTTGGATGGTATTACATAGCCTTATTCGTATTTGTACATTTATGAAACTATGTGTGAACTATATTCTATGCCTTAGGATATTTTAGACTCGTTTATGGTCATATATTCCTTAAGGTTATATATATTACTTACGGTCTAGGCTCGAGGACACTATTAGGCATAGTATTAATTCCTAAATTATCCATTATTTATGGATTACATGTGATGATATTTCTTGGTTGATTAATCGATTAAGATGGTTGTAAGTGTGTATTTGGATATGTATGTTTTGATAAACTGTGACCGGGTCAAATCTATTACTCGGGGAGGACCCGGGGTGAGAAGGCCCGTGTTGCATGTTTATGTCCCGGCGGGACAAATATATTACTTGAGTCCTTGACTTCGTGTCTCGTGACTTGGGGTGAGGAGGTTCGCCGTTCTGTTAAACCATGATGGGTCAAATATAGTACTTGGGGAAGACCCGGGGTGAGGAGGCCCGTATCACATGTTTAGGTTTGTTAAACCGTGACCGAGTCAAATATATTACTTGGGGAAGATCCGGTGTGAGGAGGCTCGTGTTGCGTGATTTTGTTTTGCAAATCTTGACCGAGTCAAATATATTACTTGGGGAAGACCCGGGGTGAGGAGGCTCGTGTTGCGTGATTTTGTTTTGTTAAGCCGTGACCGAGTCAAATATATTACTTGGGGAGACTGGGGGTGAGGAGGCTCGTGTTGCGTGATTTTGTTTTGTTAAATCGTGACCGAGTCAAATATATAACTTGGGGAAGACCCGGGGTGAGGAGGCTCGTGTTGCCTGATTTTTGTTTTGTTAAACCGTGACCGGGTCAAATACATTACTCAAGGAAGACTCGGGGTGAGGAGGCCCGTGTTACGCGATTTTTGTTTTGTTACACCGCGACCGGGTCAAATATATTACTCAAGGAAGACTCGGGGTAAGGAGACCCGTGTTGCGTGTTTGACCGAGGAAAAATTATTTATTTATTTATCTATTATTTTCTCTAAAATTTTATATTCTTTACTTATGAATTCTTCCACTATTTTTATATTTATAAATTTTAAACTGATTAATAAATGTTGTTTATAAAAACATGAACTCACTCAGCTTAAGCTGACTTTGTGTGTATGTTAGATTGATTTTCATGTTGAGAAGTTGGGAATTACCGCTTGGGACGTGCTCGAGACTACCCGGATGGTTGAGGGCATACTTAGTCGAAGACATTTAATAAACAAATAATTTTCTGTATTTACTTATAAATTTGATTTTTGGGCATATTTCCAAGTTTTGGGATTTGGTACTTGTTTATTTTTCCGCTGCATGTCACTCTAGACTGTTTTTTTTTTATTTTTTATAAAGTGAAATCGTTTTGGCTTTTATTTTTGAAGATTTTGGTTATGATGACCAACTGTTTGACTCCCAATATTCGGGGCCTTACATTCAAATATTTTTCCTTAAACTGTACCAATATTTTGATAATTTTCACTAAAGGTTTCTGTAATTAGCGTGAGGGTTTTCATAAATAATCTTCTTTTCATTTTCTTGCAGGTCACATGACAATTACATTTATGAAAAAATTATTAAAAAAAAAACAAAATACAACTATTTGAAAAAGATTTAAAACTTATTCGTATTCCACCGGTGATAGTTGTTTTAAAAGGTAATTTGGAACATTAGTCATTGGTCCATCAGATCATCTCCATTCCCCGTTTACGGTGAATTATCGATGTCACAAAAATGCAAACCCTTAATAGGAGAATTATTAATATTATTATTTTTATCATGCTAGTTTGTTGTTTTTGGCTCTAGCGTGTTGTCAGTTTGCTGGTTAATCTAAGTTCAGGTAAAAAAACTTGATATGAGATTAATAATAATTTAAAATTTAAAGGAACAACAACTGAGTTCAATATGAACTTGTCTAGAATATTAAACAATTCTTAAAGTAATAGCCAAAGTACTTCTCGTTTTTGTTTATTTAATAAAATCAAAAACATAAAAAATGTAACTATTTTGTGAAAGAATATTAAGCAAGATTGTGTAAAACACATATGCTAATTGCACGCACAAACCTTATTTCAAAGCTCATCAAAATCCGCAATTGACCGGTTAAATTTACACATTTTACAAGGTTTCGTTAAAAGTTAGTTCTTTCTCAAGATTAAGAAAAATCCCAAAAATCAACTTCTTTTTATAATAAAAAGCCACCTATTACATGTAGAACAATTATAAATTAAATATTTTAAAATTGTATACGTACATATTTTATACATTTGTATTTAATAATTTTAGGTCAAATTTTTTCCTTAAATGCTACCAGTATTTCGATAATTTTCACAAAAGGTTTCTTTAATTAATATGAAGATTTTCATAAATAATCTTCATTTCATTTTATGCATGTCACATGACAGTTACATTTATGAAAATTTTATTAAAAAAAACCTAAGTACAAGTATTTGAAAAAGATTTAAAACCTATCCGTGTTCCACCGTTGATAATTGTTTATAATGGAAATTTGGATCATTAGTCATTGGTCTGTCGAATCTTCTCCATTCCCTGTTTACGATGAATTATCGATATCACACAAATGAAAACCCTAAACAAGGGAGTCATCACTATCACAATAATCAAACAAAAATTTCATTCCCTCAAGAACACATCTATTTCCATCGAGCAACGATTATATCCGTATATGACTTAAAATATGTTGACTTTCCTAAAATAATGTGTTAATTCCATTATTTGCCCAATTCATCCCCCTCAAAAACATACAGCAAAGAGGTTTTCAGAAACATCACACAAATGCATAACTCTCAACAAGGGAGTCATCTATCACGTTTCAGAAGGTACACGTGTGGTCGCCACAAAAAGTTAAGGTAAATAATGTCGAATTTAAAATCTAGTTTAAGTTATTTTTTCTTTAAATAACTTGTTTTAAAGAATTAAATATTTAAAATATACCAAATTAAACCCTTACCATAAACTTAATAGATAAAACTTAATTTATAAGTACTTTTCTTATAGACCATTTAATATATTTGTATTTATATTGATGAATGAGTTATAATTAAATATTTTTCTTGTTTTGTTTTGACCAATAAATACCTTTTCTAAAAAATTTCGTATGACTTAATACTTGAAGTTACCATATTACTCCCAACCAATCATTAGCTGTCACCCAAACCCTAAACATATTCCCACAAACTCCTATAAAGGACACAACATCGCCGCATATATGTTATACCTTTTCGATCACAGTTATTCTCTGACTTGATAATTCTCCGCAAGATGTTTATTAGAAGAAAAATGGATAGAGGGAAAGGTAGATAAAGTTTGAGGAAGGTGATGGAATAGGTGGTGTGGAACAAAATAATAATAAGTTGTTTTGTTCCAAGATCACCTATTCCAACATTTTCCTTCGACTATCTGCACATCCCTTCTTGTCCATACGCATAGTGTTTGAAAAACAAATTTATATTTTGTGGTTTTATTGTCTGATAATTTACTAGATATAGAGAGGAAAATGTTAGTTTTTTCAACAGAATATGGTTTATTTTGTTATTTTTAGTTTTAGATTAATTTGCAGCTTTCATCAAAGGTGTGTGTATATATGATCTCCAATCTTGAAGATCTGGCCGGTCTTCGGTAGACCAATTCAGTCTGATTTGGGTTGAAGAAAAATAGATATTGGGAATAATTATGTAGTTTTATTTCTTTTTAAATATTTACTGGGTATATAGATTATGAAACGAATGGTAAGTAAATGCTATTATTCTTTTATGAAATTAAATACAAAATAAAATAAATTTTTTAGGTGCGAATACAGTTTTGTTTATTGCTGTATGTGTTTTTAAGCACCGTAAAATTTTGTTCAGGTTTTATCGTTGTCGGTCAATTGGCAAATACAAAATCTTTCAAACATCACAGGGTTGAGAGGTTTGGGTTCAAAGCTGAATAATGATTGAAATTCACCCTTAAAAAAGATTTAAATTTTATTAATATTTTGTGTTTTCCTTTTAGAAGTTTTGTATGTAATTGATCGAAACTTTAGAATGGTTTCAGCCTAGAAGTCTTTATAGAAAATTTGGTTTGGAAACTCATGTGGTTGTTTACGAAATTCCACAGGGATAATTCTTGAAACTCTACCTAGGTTGAGGTTAAAATTTTATAGGGTTACTCAGGATGTGAACACATAATTACTATTGTTATTGTTATTTTTATTATTATTATTATTATAACAGTTTTTTTTAATATTATTATTATAAAATTTATGAATAAATGGAAGGTTTGGGGTAAACACCTCTCGCGTGTGAGGTTATGCATGTGGCCATGTCATGTACAAGACAAACACAATAGAATGGAATAGGAAAGTCAAGGAAAGGAGTCAAAGACTCAATAGATTTTCTAATATTAATGGATTTTTTTAACGTTATGATGGTTTGAATAAATTATGTGCGTGCTTACACGTCCATTACAACGTGTGTGTTTCCGGTTTTACGAAACTATGTATAGGAATACAAGCCCGTCAAATGCACCGATCTCCAGACTACTATTACTAAATGAACATATTAAGTTTTAGGTCAAGCTGATATACTAACCATGCTATTCTATAATGAAGAAACTCTAGTAAAGTGATGTTAAGGCGTATGAATGTTTTACCATGGGTAGCACTTATGCGATTGCTACCTTAAGGGTTTTTTTTAGATGTAGTCGGTTTTTAAAAGCAAGACCACCTTAGTTATGTGACAGAAAAAAACACAAGATATGCCAACATCAATTAGTTAAGAAGGAGACAACCAAATATTCCTTGTGTATTAGACTATAAATACCTCATATCTCCTAACTTAATAGGAGAATTATTATTTTTATTATTTTAATTATGCTGTATGTTGTGTTTGGCACTAGTGTCTTGGTAGTTTGTCGGTTAATCTAAGTTTGGGGAAAAAAAAACTTGATATGTGAAGAAGAGTAAGTTAAAATTTAAAGAAACAACAACTGAGTTCAATATGAACTTGTCTAAAATATTAAACAATTCTTGAAGTTATAGCCAAAGTACTTCTCGTTTTTATTCATTTAATAAAATCAAAAACATAAAAAATGTAACTATTTTGTGAAAGAATATTAATCAAAATGATGTTAAACACGTATGTTAATCGAACGCACAAACCTCATTTTAATGATGATCAAAAACAGCAATGGACTGGTAAATATATATTTACACATCTTACGGGGTGTCGGTAAAAGTTAGTTCTTTCTCAAGATTTAGAAAAATCTCAAAAATCAATTTCATTTTATAATAAAAAGCCACCTATTACATGCAGAACAATTATAATTTTAATTTTTCAAAATTGTATATATTCATATTTTATATATTTGTAGTTGATAATTTCGGTAATTTTTTTTTCCTTAAATGCTGTCAATATTTAGATAAATTTCATAAAATGTTTCTATAATTAACATGAAGGTTTTCATAAACAATCTTAGTTTCATTTTTTGCAGCTCACTGACAGTTACATTCATGAAAAATTTATTAAAAAAAACCTAAGGACAAGTATTTGAAAAAGATTTAAAACTTATCTGTGTTCCACCATTGATAGTTGTTTTTAATGGAAATTTGGATTGTTAGTCATTGGTCTATGAATCATCTCCATTCCCCGTTTACGATGAATTATCGATATCACACAAATGCAAACCCTAAACAAAGGAGCCATCACTATCACAATAAACAAATAAAAATTTCATTCCCTCAAGAAAACATCTTTTTCCATTGGCTAACGATTATATCCGTATATGACTTAAAAAATGTTGATTGTCCAAAAATAATGTCTTAATTCCATTATTTGCCAAATTCATCCCTCTCAAAAACAAACGGCAAAGAGGTTTTTCATCCACATCACAAAAATGCATAATTCTCAACAAGGGAATCATCTATCACGTTTCAAAAGGTACACGTGTGGTCGCCACAAACAGTGAACGTAAATGGTGTCGAACTTAAAACCTAGTTTAAGTTATTTTCTCTTTGAACAACTTGTTTTAAAGAATTATATATTTAAAATACACCAAATTAAACCCTTACCTTAAACTTAATAGACATAACTTTATTTTAAAACATTTTTCTTATATACCAATTTATATATTTGTAATTATTATTATTAATGAATGAGTTATAATTAAATGTTTTTCTTGTTTTGTTTTGATCAAATAAATACCTTTTATGAAAAAAATCGTATGACTTAATACTTGAAGTTACCATATTACTCCCAACCAATCGTTAGCTGTCACCCAAACTCTAAGCGTATTCCAACAAACTCCTATAAAGGACTCAACACCGCCGCATATATCATATACCTTTTCCATTACAGTTATTCTCTGACTTGATAATTCTCCTCTAGATGTTTATTCGAAGAAAAATGGATAGAGGAAAAGGTAGATAAAGTTTGAGGAAGGTAATGGAACAGGTGGTTTGGAACAAAATAATAATAAGATGTTTTGTTCCGAGATCACCTATTCCAACATTTTCCTTCAACTATCTGCCCATCCCTTCTTGTCCGTACGCATAGTGTTTTGAAAAACAATTTTATATTTTGTGGTTTTAATGTCTGATAATTTACTTGATATAGAGATGAAAATGTTAGTTTTTTCAACAGAATATGGTTTGTTTTTTTTTTTTTTTAGTTTTAGATTAATTTGAAGCTTTCATCAAAGGTGTGTGTATATACGATCTCCAATCTTGAAAATCTGGCCGGTCTCCGTAGACCAATTCAGTTTGATTTAGGTTGAAGAAAAATAGATATTGGGAATAATTATGTAGTTTTATTTCTTTTTAAATAGTTACCGGGTTAATATATTATGACACGAATGGTAAGTAAATGTTGTTATTCTTTTATGAATTAAATATAAATAAAATGAATTTTTTAGGTGCGAATACAGGTTTGTTTTTGTTGTATGCGATCACAGTTATTCTCTGACTTGATAATTCTCCGCTAGATGTTTATTCGAAGAAAAATGGATCGAGGGAAAGGAAGATAAAGTTTGAAGAAGGTGATGGAATAGGTGGTTTGGAACAAAATAATAATAAAGTTGTTTTGTTCCGAGATCACCTATTCTAACATTTTCCTTCGACTATCTGCCCATCCTTTCTTGTCCATACGCATAGTGTTTGAAAAATAAATTTATATTTTGTGGTTTTATTGTCAGATAATTTACTAGATATAGAGAAGAAAATGTTAATTTTTTCAACAGGATGTGGTTTATTTTTTTTATTTTTAGTTTTAGATTAATTTGCATCTTACATATAAGGTGTGTGTATATACGATCTCCAATATTTGAAGATCTGGCCAGTATGCGGTAGACCTATTCAGTCTAATTTGGGTTGAAAAAAAATAGATATTGGGAATAATTATGTAGTTTTATTTCTTTTTAAATATTTACCGGGTTTATATATTATGACATGAATAAAAAGTAAATGTTATTATTCTGTTATGATTAAATATAAATAAAATAAATTTTTTAGGTGCAAATAATGTTCTGTTTTTGTTGTATGTTTTACTTAAGCACCATAAAGTTTTGTTCAGATTTTATCGTTGTCGGTCAATTGGCAAAGACAAAATCTTTCAAACATCACAGGGTTGAGAGGTTTGGGTTCAAAGCTAACTAATGAGGGAAATTCACTCTTAAAAAAGGTCTAAATTTATTAATATTTTATGTTTTCCTTTTAGAAGTTTCGTATGTGATTGATCAAAACTTTAGAATGGTTTCGGCCTAGAAGTTTTTATATCAGATTTGGTTTGGAAACTCTTGTAGTTGTCTTCGAAATTCCATAGGGATAATTCTTGAAATTCTACCTGGGTTGATGTCAAAATTTCATACAATTTGCCAGGATGTGAACACATATATATTATTGTTATTGTTCTTCTTCTCCTTCTTATTATTATTATAGTTTTTTTGAATATTATTTTTATTAAATTTATGTATAAATGGAAGGTTATGGGTGAACACCTCTCGTGTATGAGGTTATGCATGTGACCATGTCATGTAGTAGTCCGTACAAACACAAAAGAATAGAAAAGGAAAGTCATTGAAAGGAGTCAAAGACTCAATAGATTTTCTAATATTATTGGATGATGGTTGGTCTAAATTATGTACGTGATTATATTTCCACCACAACTGTGTGTTTCCAGTTTTAGTAAACTACGCATACGATTACAAGCCCGCCAAATGCACGGATCTCTAGACTACTATTACTAAATGAACATATTAAGTTTTAGGTCCAACTGATATACTAACAGTGCTATTCTATAATGAATGAAACGCTAGTTAAGTGATGTGAAGGCGCATGAATGTTTTACCATGGGTAGCACTTATGCGATTGCTACCTTAAGGTTTTTTTTTAGATGTAATCGGTTTTTAAAAGCAAGACCACCTTAGTTATGTGAAAGAAAAAAAGTATGTAAGAAACCTTCCACCAAAAACAGAAGATATACCAACCTCAATTAGAAGATATACCAACCTCAATTAGTTAAGAAGGTGACCACCAAATATTCCTTGTGTATTAGACAATAAATACCTCATAACTCCTAACTTAATAGGAGAATTATTATTATTATTATTGTTGTTGTTGTTGTTGTTGTTGTTGTTGTTGTTTTAATCATGCTTTTATGTTGTGTTTGGCTCTAGCTTCTTGGCAGTTTGTCGGTTAATCTAAGTTTAGGGAAAAAAAATTTGAAATGAGAAGAAGACTAAGTTAAAATTTAAAGGAACAACTACTTAGTTCAATATGAACTTGTCTAGAATATTATACAATTCTTGTAGTTATAGCCAAAGTACTTCTCGTTCTTATTTATTTAATAAAATCAAAAACATATAAAATGTAACTATTTTGTGAAAGAATATTCAGCTAGATGTTGTAAAACACATATGCTAATAGAACGCACAAACCTCATTTTAATGATGATCAAAAACAAAAATTGACCGGTTAAATTAACCCATTTTATGGGGTGTTGGTAAATGTTAGTTCTTTCTCAAGATTTAGAAAAATCCCAAAAATCAATTTCTTTTAATAATAAAAACCCACCTATTACATGCAGAGCAATTAGAATTTTAATTTTCAAAATTGTATACGTACATATTTTATATATTTGTATTTGATAATTTCGGTAAATTTTTTTTCCTTAAATGCTGTCAATCTTTCGATAATTGTCACAAAAGGATTCTGTAATTGACATGAAGGTTTTCATAAACAAGGTTCGTTTCATTTTATGCAGGTCACGTGACAGTTAAATTTATTAAAAATTTATTGAAAAAAAAACCCAAGTACAAGTATTTGAAAAAGATTTAAAACTTATCCGTGTTCCACCGTTGACAGTTATTTTTAATGGAAATTTGGATCGTTAGTCGTTGATCTATCGGATTATCTCCATTCCCCGTTTACGATGAGCTATCGATATCACACAAATGCAAACCCTAAACAAAGGAGCCATCACTATCACAATAATCAAATAAAAATTTCTTTCCCTCAAGAACATAACATCTTTTTCCATCAGCTAAAGATTATATCCGTGTATGACTTAAAAAATGTTGATTTTCCTAAAATAATGTCTTAATTCCATTATTTGCCAAATGCATCCCTCTCAAAAACATACGGCAAAGAGGTTTTTCATACACATCACAAAAATGCATAACTCTCAACAAGGGAGTCAACTATCACGTTTCAAAAGGTACACGTGTGGTCGCCACAAACAATGAACGTAAATGGTGTCGAACTTAAAACCTAGTTTATGTTAATTTTTTCTTTGAACAACTTGTTTTAAAGAATTATATATTTAAAATACACCAAATTAAATCCTTACCTTAAACTTAATAGACATAACTTTATTTTAAAACATTTTTCTTATATACCAATTAATATATTTGTAATTATTATTAATGAATGAGTTATAATTAAATGTTTTTCTTGTTTTGTTTTGATCAAATATATACCTTTTATGAAAAAAATCGTATGACTTAATACTTGAAGTTACCATATTACTCCCAACCAATCGTTAGCTGTCACCCAAACTCTAAGCGTATTCCAACAAACTCCTATAAAGGACTCAACACCTCCGCATATATCATATACCTTTTCCATTACAGTTATTCTCTGACTTGATAATTCTCCTCTAGATGTTTATTCGAAGAAAAATGGATAGAGGAAAAGGTAGATAAAGTTTGAGGAAGGTGATGGAACAGGTGGTTTGGAACAAAATAATAATAAGATGTTTTGTTCCGAGATCACCTATTCCAACATTTTCCTTCAACTATCTGCCCATCCCTTCTTGTCCGTACACATAGTGTTTTGAAAAACAATTTTATATTTTGTGGTTTTATTGTCTGATAATTTACTTGATATATGGTTTTTTTTGATCACGTATGAGCTCATTGCATGTTATGCCATAATCATAATCCTCCCGCTTCATGTTAAAGCCAGGTCAGCATTATATATTCGCACATACAGACCTTACGCACGTTTGCTGCTGTATAAAGTGCATGTCCCCTCGGGAAAATATAATGATCATTATAATATATATATAACACCTTGGGTGACACACCATATGTTCCATGCAAATACATGATCAATCATAGTCCAAATAGTTTTATGAACATGTATCAGAGTTTTGAAAATAGTTTAAGTAACTCACATGAACAGACTTTCTTCGGTAAGTGTGTCTCTTTTCACTTCAACTGAAATCTATGATTTAATATACTAGGTTACTTATTTGTATCTAGGAAGTAAGTTTTTACTTTTTCCTAGACTCATCACATAACTGTCAATATTGTGCACAACTATTCCAGTCCAGACAATATTTTGGATTTTAACAGTCATAATCAATAATTTATAGTCCCTCTTAGCCATTCATGGTTAAAGTGGTCATACCATTCCACAATTTTGTTGTGCACATGTTAGACAGGTTATGTCAAAACCATATGCCTACTCCAATAAGTTACCACCCTCGACCTCTAGGTTATAATATTAAAGGGGCGTCATTGTTGCTAATACAATTCACCCTTTGATTCATAATGTTATTTTATTCTATTATAATAATATTAAATAATATTTATAATTAAAGTTAATTAATTAACGAAAATATAAAAGAGAAAATACTTACCTTATCGGCTGTGCACAAGGAGTAAATATAATTGTGAATTATAGTCAACTATACTGACTCTAGCATGTCGGTTTAATTCGTGTATGTTAATTCTTCTTGAAAGAATAAAAATATTCATGATGAAGATTAATAATAATGATGAAGATTAGTAATAATATGCACACTCACACATGCACTCTACAAAATTATTATTATTATATTACAAATATATTACTATTATTATTACGTATTGTCCAAGTATTTATTATTATTATTATTATAGCTCAAATTTTATTTTTCTTTGATAACTTTCAAAATACAACGTATTATAAAATTACAATCATGTCGTTAGGACGAGCTCATTTTTTTCTTCGTTTCGACCTAAGTTTCAATAAAAACGGAGCAGGGCCAAATATAATATACTTGGTAACGTTTGGTTATCTCATAACACTAAATACTCATCTAGATACCTCATGTTTCGAGCTGTCATTTTACTCTTCAGGTACTCGTTTAATATATATAATATAAGTTTCATATATATATATTTTTATTATTATTATTATTTTTTATTTTTACCATAAAACAGGATGTTACATTATTATTATTATTATTATTATTATTATTATCATCGTTGCTGTTGTTGTTTTTTGAATATTATTATTATAAAAATTGTGAATAAATGGAAAGTTAGGGTGAACACCTCTCGTGTGTGAGGTTATGCATGTGGCCATGCATGTAGCAGTCCGTATAAAGACAACATAATGGAAAAGAAGAATCCATGAAAGAAGTCAAAGACTCAATAGATTTTCTAATGTTATTGGATTTTTTATAACGCTGTGATGGTTGGTCTAAATTTCAAAAGTGATTACATGTTCATTACAACGTGTGTGTTTCCATTTTTACTAAACTAAGTAAACGATTACAAGCCCGTCACAATACACGGATCTCCAAACTACTGTTACTAAATGAACGTATTAAGTTTTAGGTCAAAATGATATACTAACCATGCTATTCTATAATGAAAGAAACGATTGTTAAGATATGTGAAGCTATATGAATGTTTTACCATGGGTAGCACTTATGCCATTGCTACCTTAAGGTATTTTTTAGAAGTAGTCGGTTTTTAAAAGCAAAACCACCTTAGTTATGTGGCAGAATAAAAATACGTGAGAAGCCTTCCACCAAAAACGAAAGAGATGCCAACATTAGTTTGCTAAGAAGGGGACCACTAAATATTTACTGTATATTAGATTATAAATACCTCATACCTCCTTAATTAATAGGAGAATTATTAATATTATTATTTTTATCATGCTTGTATGTTGTGTTTGGCTCTAGCGTCTTGGCAGTTTGCCGGTTAATCTAAGTTCAGGAAAAAAAAACTTGATTTGAGAAAAAGACTAAGTGAAAATTTCATACGACTTCTTGACTATTCGGGTTCGCGTCAAGATTACTAAACTACCCTCTAAACCTCACCATTTCTATACAGACCCCAAGACCCCCCCCCCCCCCCCCCCCCCTCCTTCATTACATCTCTTTCTTCCCTTTCTTATTCTCTGCAACCACCGCCGCCACCCACGTCGTTTCCAGCAAACCAGGTCAACGAAAGAAGGAACAAAAGAAGGTGGAGTCGGTGAAGAGCTGAGTCTCGGGTATAGCTTAATTGAGTCGCACCAAATCCAATCGCACAGGAAACGAGTCGCACGAAACGAGTCGCATAAAAGGAGTCGCACGAAATGAATCGTATAAAAGGAGTCGCAAGAAACGAATCACATAAAAGGAGTCGCACGAAATGAATCGCATAAAAGGAGTCGCACGAAACGAATCACATAGGGTTCAATGGAGTCGCGCGAATGGTTGTCTAATTCGGGTCACATACAGGGTCTCAAACGAGTCGCATACAGGTTCAACTTAGTTGCACGGGGAAACGAGCCACATCTGGACCTGATTCCACCTGCAACTCGAGCCGATGGTTAGCGTATTCCGGCATAATGGCCGGTGGACAGTTTTGGGTTCCGATTCAAAACCTACTCGAGCTGGTCTGGGTTCCATTTTGGGCTCTTTGGTTCGAGCCTCAACATCATAAATTTGGTTCGGGTTCCTTAGCTTTGGCCGAGCCATTTGAGATCCCGGTTCCGTAGCCTCGTTGAAACCCGATTTGAACCAAACCTTTATTACAACCGAGCCCCTTCCTCACTGAAGCCACTTGCACATTATTATTATTATTATTATTATTATTATTATATATTTTTGAGTTAGATCCCTTAAACCGAAAGATCTATCTTTCTTATTTGGTTCCCGTAAGGTTCGTTTAAGTCGGGTAGGCTCGTTTTGTTTTGTTTTCAATCTTGCAAGATTCGTTCCTTATTATTATTACTTTGTAATCATTAAGAAAAAGGTGAAGATGAAATGAAGAATAGATCTTAACATAGTGTTTACCTTACAAATGCGATTAGACTAGATCTCGGATATTTGGAAAGATGGAATGTTGTGTACAGGAGGTTTTTATGGGAGTGTGTGTGCCTTGATGATTGGAAAACTGATGAGGATAAGGATGGCGATTATGGTTTTAGGGGTTTAAATATGGCAAGCCTAAAGGCTTTTAGGCCCATAATTATCTTCTAGTCCAATAACCACCTTAATCTTATTCTTTGCTCTTATTATTTAATTAAATTAAATAACGTCACACGACACAAGATTAAAATAAACTCGTATTATTTAATTAATCTCAAACGAGGACATTACAAGTCTTCCTTCCTTAAAAAGGTTTCGTCCCCAAAACCTGTCTATTACACAAATAAATGAGGATAGAACTTACGCATTTCCTCCTCCGCTTCCCACGTTGCATCTGCCCCTTTACGGTGTTTCCAAATCACCTTTACTAACGAAATGACCTTGTGGCGGAGTTGCTTGTCCTTTAAGTCAACGATTTTAACTGGCTGCTGAATGTAATTCAATCGTTCATCTACCTCTATGTCTATTAACGGCACGTGAGACGTGTCGTCGACGAGACACTTCCTTAAGTGAGAGACATGAAAGGTAGTGTGAATCCCATCCAGTTCTGCAGGTAAATTGAGCCTATACGCCACTTCTCCTACATGAGCTATGATCTTGAACGGTCCAATATATCTTGGACTCAACTTTCCTCTCTTCCTAAAACGAATAATACCTTTCCACGGTGAGACCTTAAACATCACGTTGTCGCCAACGTTAAACTCGATCAGTCGTCGCCGCTTATCGCCATAAGACTTTTGACGGTCTTGACCAGCTTTCATACTTACCTTGACTTGGACAAACCACGAGGAGGTTTCTTACATAACTTCTAAACTATCAATCTCCTTCTGACCAATCTCTCCCCAGCATACGGGAGTTCTGCAATATCTACCATACAAGATTTCGAAGGGAGGCATGCCAATACTCGAATGATAGCTTTTGTTATAAGAAAACTCTGCTAAGTGAAGATGATCATCCCAACTTCCTCCAAAATCTAACACGCATGCACATAGCATATCCTCAAGGGTTAGGATAGTCCGCTCCGACTGTCCATCTTTTTGAGGATGAGACGTCGTGCTGATGCTCAATCTCGTTCCCATTGCTTCATAGAACCTCTTCCAAAATCTAGAAGTAAAGCGGGTATCTCTGTCGGATACGATCGACAACAGTACCCCATGCGTCGTTACAACTTCATTAATGGACTCATTCGCCAACGTTTCTGACAAGATGGCCTCTCGTATAGGCAGAAAGTTAGCACTTTTAGTTAAACGGTCCACAATCACCCAGATGGTATCATGATTCTTAGCTATACGCGGTAGCTTAGTTATGAAATCCATGGTGATGTTTTCCCATTTCCACTCGGGTATTTCCAAAGTCTGTATCTTCCCATAAGGTTTATGGTGCTATAACTTAACTTGTAAACAAGTCAAGCACTTGCTGACATAATCAACCACTTCGTTCTTCATCCTGGATGAATCGAGTATCGAGACTTATGAACCTCGTCTAGAATTCATCCTCTAAGATTCCCATGTCGCGGAATCCACATCTGATCGAATCTGATCTTCACACCCTGAGTATTATCGATCAACTCAGTCTGCTGTCCGAAAATTCTCTCTTTCTTCATTAATCCTTCATCTACAAGCACTTATGTCTGAACCTTGCTGATCTCCTTAAAGAGATCCAAGTTGACAATCAGCTTGTAAGACTTCACTATCACTATCACTTCTTCATTCTTCCAGCTTAAGGCATCAACAACCACACTAGCCTTTCCTGGGTAATACTTGATATCACAATCATAGACTTTAATCAACTCTAGCCATCTCCTCCGCCTCATATTCAACTCCTTCTGCTCGAAGAAGTATTTCAAACTCTTATGATCTGTATAGATAGTACACTTAGTACCATACAAGTAATGTCTCCAGATCTTAAGAGCATGTACTACAGCTGCTAACTCTAGATCATGTGTCGGGTACGTACTTTTGTGAGTATTCAACTGTCTGGGCGCATACGCTATAACGTTTCCTCGTTGCATTAACACGCAACCTAACCCTTGATGCGAAGCATTAGCACAGACTACTAAATCCTCGTTACTGTTGGGCAAAACAAGAATTGGAGCCTTCGTGAGCCTCTTCTTCAATTCTTCAAACGCCTCATCCTAAAATTTACCCCCAATTGAACACCACAGTTTTTCAGGTCATACCGGTCAACTGTGCGGCTGTCTTGGAGAAAACTTTGATGAATCTCCTATAATAACCATCAAACCCTAAGAAATTGCGTATCTCAGTTGGGTTTTGCGGCGTCTTCCAATTCTTTATTGCCTCGATCTTTGCTGGGTCCACAGTAATCCCCTCGGGATTGATTATGTGACCTAAGAACTGCACTTCACGCAACCAAAACGCACATTTTAAGAACTTGGCATACAGTTTTTCACCATTCATAACTTCCAATACTTCTCTCAGATGCTTAGCATGATTAGACTCGCTTTTCGAATAAACCAGTATATCATTGATGAAAACAATAACTGACTTATCTAACATCGTCCGACATGCCCTATTCATCATGCTCATAAATGCAGAGGGAGCATTCGTTAGACCGAACGACATCACGAGGAACTCGTAGTGTCGATAACGCGTCCGAAACGCTGTTTTAGGGATGTCTGCTTCTTTCACTTTCAACTGATGATAACCCGATCGAAGGTCTATCCACGAGAACCAGCTAGCACCTTGTAATTGATCGAACAAGTCGTCAATCCGTGGCAGCGGATGTCTGTTCTTCACGGTAAGCTTATTCAGCTCACGATAACCGATACACATTCTCATGCTTCCGTCTTTCTTCTTAACGAACAACGCCGGCGCGCCCCACAGGGAAACACTCGGTCGTATGAAACCTTTGTCAACGAGTTCTTGTAGTTGGGACATCAGTTCTTTCATCTCGGACGGCGTCAGTCGGTAAGGTGCTTTTCGCATGGGCTGTGCTCCTAGTACTAACTCTATCTGAAATTCTACCTTTCGTTCCGGTGGCAACCCCGGAAGGTCCTCTGGGTACACTTTGGGATAGTCGCACACTACAGGAACATCTTTCACTTCCTTTGCCTCCGCCGAAGTATCGACAACATACGCCAGGTAGGCACCGTACCCTCGCCTTAACATTTTCTTAGCTTTTATCATCAAAATGACGTTAAGCCCCTTACTTTTCTTATCACCGTAAACCGTCACTGTACCACCATCCAAGAACTTTAACCTTATCAACCTACTCTTACACACTATCTGAGCCTCAAAATCAGACAACCAATCCATTCCCAAAACCACATCGAATCCTCCAAAGGTCATTACAAGAAGAGTAACAGGGAACTCACGTCCCTCTAGCTCTATCTTACCTTCTTAACCATTCTCATAATCCTAACAAAAGTATCACTAGCCATTTCTACCATAAAAGTTCTTGGTCCATCTCATATATGCTTACCCTCCACTAAGTTGTTTTTATTATTTTTTTGACGACAACTGAATATACGTAATTAAATAACAAAATTTATTTAATCATTTCTTTATTTATTATTTTTGAAATGTCGGATGTTACAATAGGAGAATTTTTATTATTATTTTTTTTAATCATGCTTGTATCTTGTGTTTGGCTCTTGTGTCTTGGTAGTTTGCCGGTTAATCTAAGTTTATAGAAAAAAAGAACTTGATAGAAGAAGAAGAAGATTAAGTTAAATTTAGAGTTAAGTGTCATTTTAATACTTGTGGTTTGTCCAATTACGCAACTTTAGTACCGTCTTTGAATTTATTGCAAATGGGTACCGCACTTTTCAAAAACTTGCAAATTTAGTACTTTTTTCTAACCCCGTCCATTTTGTTTGTTAAGTCAGGGGCAAATTAGTAATTTTAATTATTTTATTTATTTTCTCTTTTAGCTAAGTGTTATTTTCATACATGTGGTTTGTTAAACTTAACTTTAGTACTTTTTTTTGAATTTATTGCAACTAGATACTTTGATTAGTTTTGGATAGATAGAAAAACCAAAAGAGACATTACATATTACATATTTCAATTAAAAGATAACTAAATACATGATAGAAGATGAAAAACACCCATGAAATGTATAACATATTTTTTAGCCTTTTATTCTTGATTGTCAATTTACTTCCAGTAGCTCATGATCCGAAGTCACCTAAGCCATTTTTCTTGCAATTTCTTTATATTCATTGATTTTTTTTTCAAAACTTCGGGTATGATAGTAGTAGCTCTTTAACATATCGAACGATCAAGCCAAATAACAATCACACAACTTCGCACCTCTTAGTATAACATCAATTGAACTTGTAGATGAAAGACGGTGGACGAATCACATGGACAAAACAATATATCGTAATTCATTGAACTTGAAGATGAACAATGGTTAGGGTTTAAATGATCAATAAGCGCGGAAAGAGGGTTGATCTGTTCATTTAAGGTTAGAGATGATCTTTTAATTATAATATGTAATGCCTCTCTTGACTAGTCTATCTATCCAAAACTAATCAAAGTATCTAGTTGCAATAAATTCAAAAAAAAAGTATTAAAGTTGCGTAATTGTACAAACCACAGGTATGAAAATGACATTTAGTTAAAAGAAAAAATAAATAAAATAATCAAAATTACTAATTTTCTCCTGACTTAACAGATGAAATGGGCGGGGTTAGAAAAAAATACTAAAATTACAAGTTTTAGAAAAATGATGTAATCCTTTGCAATAAATTCAAAGATGGTATTAAAATTACGTAATTGAAAAACCACAGATACTAAAATATCACTTAATTCTAAAATTTAAAGGAACAACAATAGAGTTCAATATGAACTTGTTTAGAATATTGAACAATTATTGAAGTTATAGCCAAAATATTTCTTGAACCTATTTATTTAATAAATTCAGATACATAAAAAAAATGTAACTATTATGTGAAAGAATATTAGGCAAGATGTGTATAACTCATAGGCTAATATAACACACAAACCTCATTTTAAGGCGGATCAAAATCAATAATTGACCGGTTAACTTTACATATTTTATGGTGTTTTGTTAAAAGTTAGTTCTTTTTCAAGATTAATAAAAATCCCAAAAATCAATGTCTTTTTATATAAAAAAAAAGCCACCCATTACGTGCAGAACTTATAAATTTAATTTTTCAAAATTGTTTACTATATATTTTAAATATTTATATTTAGTAATTCCAGTAATTTTTTTTCATTAAATAGTACCAAGATTTCGATAATTTTCACAAAAAGTTTCTTTAATTAATATGAAGGTTTCCATATATAATCTTCGCTTCATTTTATACCGCTCACATGACAATTACAAAAGAACCAAAATAAAGTATTTAAAAAAGATTTAAAACTTATCCTTGTTCCACAGTAGATAGTTGTTTTTGTTGACAATTTGGATCATTAGTCATTGGTCTATCCGATCATATTCATTCCCCATGTATAGTGAATTATCAATATCACAAAAATACAAAACCCTCAGCGAGGGAGTCATCACTATCACAATAATTAAACAAAAATTTCATTCCCTCGAGAACACATCTTTTTTCATTGAACATTGATTATATCCGTATATGGCTTAAACAAATGTTCATTTTTCTGAAATAATGTTTTAATTATCTTACTTACCCGATTCATCCCCCCTCAAAAACATTCGGCAAAGAGGTTTTCATCCACATTACACAAGCGCAAATCCCTCAACAAAGGAGTCATCTATCACGTTTCCAAAGGTACACGTGTGGTCGCCACAAACAGTGAAGGTAAATGGTGTCGAACTTGAAACCTAGTTTAAGATATTTTTTCTTTAAACAACATGTTTTAAAGAATTATATATTTTAAATATACCAAATTAAGCCCTTACCATAATCTTAATAGGCCTAACTTAATTTATAAATAGTTTCTTATAGAGCAATCAATATATTTGTATTATTGATGAATAAGTTATAATAAAATATCTATCTTGTTTTGTTTTGATCAAATAAATACCTTTTATGAAAAACTTTGTATGACTTAATACTTGAAATTACGATATTACTCCCAACCAATCATTAGCTGTCACCCAAACCCTAAACGTATTCTAACAAACGCCTATAAAAGGACTTAACATCATCGCATATAATAGATACGTTTTCGATCACAGTTATTCTCTGACTTTGTAATTCTCCTTTAGATGTTTATTCGAAGAAAAATGGATAGAGGGAAAGGTAGATAAAGTTTGAGGAATGTGATGGAATAGGTAACGAGTCGAGTTTTACAACCATTCGGATCGCCTTTATTTTTGTTAAGAAGCCTTTATTCAAAATTCATCAGAAAACGAGTCGACTTAAGTTTTACAACCATTCGAATCGCATATGAAACCAACCGCAACGCATGGCTCAACGAATCGCATCGCATGGATGCAACCAATCGCATCGCATGGATCAACGAATCGCATCGCACGGATGCAACCAATCACATGCATGGCTCAAGAAACGCATCGCATGGATGCAACCAATCGCATTGCATGGCTAAATGAATCGCATCACATGGATGCAAAAATAGTATCGCATGACTCTGTGATGCGATTCTTCTCTATTTTGTGATTCAAAACGTTCTTTTCTTCATTTAACCATTCTTTCAGCTATTTTCTTCTGTGACCCTTCCTTATAACCCATTTTACCATTTTAATGGGTTCTGGGTCATAACCTCCTCATCTTTCTGTCTATTGCATGGTCCGAACCTACTCGTTCATTTCGATCTCACTCACCAACTCGTTCACTACAAAGTTTACTTTTCTTGCACGATATAGCTCGATCTACTATCCTACCGAGTTTAATTAAAATGTACCTTCTTAGATCTAGTTTTCGCTTCAAATCTGATTCAACACGTGAATCTAGGCGTGTTTCTTATTTGTCTTCAGAAATCGGTTGCAAATCACCCTCGATCTTGCCCAGATCTGGATCCGGAAGATAGGAGAGTGTTTGTGTGTGTTTTTGAGTGTGTACGGCGGCAAGGAGGAAAGAAGAGTGTTAGGGTTTTACAAGGGTCTTAATGGTGTTTATATACCCCACGCCCATGGACCTTAAGGCCCATCGCCATCCATTAGTCCACTTATATTTTCCAAGTCCACATTCAACTTATTATTATTCAACATAAGTAAATAATAACACACAATTAATTAAATCATGGTCTTTTATTATTTATCAGAGTTATAATTAAATATCTATCTTGTTTTTTTTATCAAATAAATACCTTTTAAGAAAAAATTCGTTTGACTTAATACTTGAAATTACCATATTACTCCCAACCAATCCTTAGCTGTTACCCAAACCTTAAACATATTCCAACAAACTCCTATAAAGAGCTCAACACAGCTGCATATATCGTATACCTTTTCGATAACAGTTATTCTCCGACTTTATAATTCTCCTCTAGATGTTTATTCGAAGAAAAATGGATAGAGGGAAAGGTAGATAAAGTTTGAGGAAGGTGTTGGATAAGTGGTTTGGAACAAAATAATAATAAGTTGTTTTGTTCCGAGATCACCTATTCCAACATTTTCCTTCGACTATCCCCCGTCCCTTCTTGTCCGTACGCATTGTGTTTGAAAAACAAATTTATATTTTGTGGTTTTATTTTCTGATAATTTACTAGATATAGAGAAGAAAATGTTGGTTTTTTCAACAGAATATGGTTTATTTTTTTTTTATTTTTAGTTTTAGATTAATTTGCAGCTTTCATCAAATGCGTGTGTGTATACGATCTCTAATCTTGAAGATCTCGCCGGTCTTCGGTAGACCTATTCAGTCTGATTTGGGTTGAAGAAAATTAGATATTGGAATAATTATGTAGTTTTATTTCTTTTTAAATATTTACTGGGTTTATATATTATGACACGAATGGTAAGTAAATGATGTTCTTCTGTTATGAATTAAATAAAAATAAAATGAAATTTTAGGTGCGATAACTGTTTTGTTTGTTATTGTATGTGTTAATCAAGCACCTTAAAATTTTGTACAGATTTTATTGTTGTCCGTCAATTGGCAAAGACAAAATCTTTCAAACATCACAGGGTCGAGAGGTTCCAGTAGAAATATCAGATTTGGTCTATGAACTTCATGTGGTTGTTCTTGAAATTCCACAGGGATCGATCTTGAAATTCTACCTAGGTTGATGTCAAAATTTCATGAGATCCTTCAGGATGTGTACACATATATTGTCGTCGTCGTCGTCGTCGTCGTTGTTGTCGTTCCTGTTGTTGTTTTTTTTTTTTTTGAATATTATTACTACAAAAATTGTGAATAAATGGAAGGTTAGGTGTGAACGCCTCACGTGTGTGAGGTTATGCATGTGTCAATGTCATGTAGTAGTCCGTATAAACACAAAAGAATGGAAAAGGAAAATCAATGAAAGGAGTCAAAGACTTAATAGATTTTCTAATATTATTGTATTTTTTTAGCACTATGATTGTCGATCTAAATTACCTACATGATTACATGTCTTTTACAGCTTTGTTGTTTCCAGTTTAACTAAACTATATATACGATTATAATGCCGTCACAATGCATGGATCTCCAGACTACTATTACTAAATGAACATATTAAGTTTTAGGTCAAACTGATATACTAACCATGTTATTATATAATGAAAGAAACGCTAGTAGAGTGATATGGAGATGTATGAATGCTTTACCATGGGTAGCACTTACGTGATTGCAACCCTAAGGTTTTTTTAGATGTAGCCGGTTTATAAAAGCAAGGCCACCTTAGTTATGTGACAGAAGAAAAATACGTGAGAAGCCTTCCACCAAAAACAGAAGAGATGCCAACAACAGTTTGTTAAGAAGGGGACCATCAAATATTCCTTGTATATTAGACTATAAATACCTCATGCCTCCTGAGTTAGTAGAAAATTATTAATATTATTAATTTTATCGTGCTTGTATTTTGTGTTTGGCTCTTGCGTCCTGTCAGTTTGCCGGTTAATCAACGTTCAGGAAAAACAACTTGATATGAGAAGAGGACTAAGTGAAAATTTAAAGGAACAACAACAGAGTTCAATATGAACTTATCTAGATTATTAAACAATTCTTGAAGTATAGCCAAAGTACTTCTCGTTCTTATTTATTTAATAAAATCAAAAACATAAAAAATGCAACTATTTTGTAAAAGAATATTAAGCAAGATGGTGTAAAACACATATGCTAATTGAACGCACAAACCTCATTTTAAAGCTGATCAAAAATAGCAATCGACCGGTTAAATTTACGCATTTTACGGGGTTTCGTTAAAAGTAAGGTCTTTCTCAAGATTAAGAAAAATCCTAAAAAATCAATTTCTTTTTATAATAAAAGCCACCTATTACATGCAGATCAATTGTAAATTTAATTTTTCAAAATTGTATATGTACGTATTTTATATATTTGTATTTACTAATTTCTGTAACTATTTTCCTTAAACAGTACCAATATTTTGATAATTTTACTAAAGGTTTCTGTAATTAGTATGAGGGTTTTCACAAATGATCTTCTTTTCATTTTTTTGCAGGTCACATGACAGTTACATTTATGAAAAATTTATTAAAAAAAATACCTAAGTACAACTATTTGAAAAAGATTTAAAACTTATCCGTATTCCACCATTGACAGTTGTTTTTAAAGGTAATTTGGATCATTAGTTATTGGTCTATCAGATCATCTCCATTCACCGTTTACGATGAATCATCGATATCACACAAATGCAAACCCTAAACAAGGGATTCATCCCTATCGCAATAATCAAACAAAAATGTCATTCCCTCAAAAACATGACATCTATTTCCAATCGAGCCACGATTATATCCATATTTAACTTAAAAAATGTTGATTTTCCTAAAATAATGTCTTAATTCCCTTATTTGCCCAATTCATTCCCCTAAAAAACATAAAGCAAAGAGGTTTTTCATCCACATCACACAAATGCATAACCTTCAACAAGGGAGTCATCTATCACGTTTCAAAAGGTACACCTATTGTCGCCACAAACAGCGAAGGTAAATGGTTTTGATTTTAAAACCTAGTTTAAGTTATTTTTTCTTTAAACAACTTGTTTTTAAGAATTATATATTTAAAATATCACAAATTAAAACCTTTAGCCAATGGGGGACGCGTACAGAGTACCGACGTTACTTAGTTGGTCGTTCCAAAAAAAATTTAATTTATAAACAGTTTTCTTATAAACATCAATATATTTGTATTTATTATTGATGAATGAGTTATAATTAAATATTTATCTTGTTTTGTTTTGATCAAATAAATACCTTTTAAGAAAAATTTCGTATGACTTTATACTTAAAATTACCATATTACTCCCGACCAATCATTAGATATCACCCAAACCGTAAACATATTCCAACAAACTCCTATGAAGAACTCAACTCAGATACCTTTTCGATCACATATATTCTCCGACTTTGTAATTCTCCTCTAGATGTTTATTCGGAGAAAAATGGATAGTCGGAAGGTAGATAAAGTTTGAGGAAGGTG
Organism: Bidens hawaiensis; assembly: GCF_021521415.1. Taxonomy (NCBI): domain Eukaryota; kingdom Viridiplantae; phylum Streptophyta; class Magnoliopsida; order Asterales; family Asteraceae; genus Bidens; species Bidens hawaiensis. The sequence goes on along the minus strand of NW_027501267.1, from coordinate 10,265 downwards.
ATGGAATAGATGGTTTGGAACAAAATAATAATAATAAGTTGTTTTGTTCTGAGATCACCTATTGCAACATTTTTCTTCGACTATCTGCCCATCCCTTCTTGTCCGCACACATTGTGTTTGAAAAACAAATTTATATTTTGTGGTTTTATTTTCTGATAATTTACTAGATATAGAGAAGAAAATGTTGGTTTTTTCAACAGGATATGGTTTATTTGTTTTATTTTTAGTTTTAGATTAATTTGCATCTTTCATCAAATGTGTGTGTATATACGATCTCCAATCTTGAAGATCTCGCCGGTCTTCGGTAGACCTATTCAGTCTGATTTGGGTTGAAGAAAAATAGATATTGTGGATAATTGTGTAGTTTCATTTCATTTTAAGTATATACCGGGTTTATATATTATGACACGAACGGTAAGTTAAAGTAGTTATTCTGTTATGAATTATATAATTAAAATGAATTTTTTAGGTGCGAATACTGTTTTGTTTGTTATTGTATGTGTTATTTTAACACCGTAAAATTTATTTCAGATTTTAACAAAGTTTTTATTCTAATAGCTTCCTAGGTATGTCACATACTTCATACTAAAATATCCTGGCCAATGGATTTGATTTGATGGGTCCATCGTTAATAGTTTGGAAACTAGGATTTCCGTCGTTTAAATTGTTAATTATTGTGTTTCGCGTGATGTTTGAAGGGATTAACAACCAAATCAGTTTGTGTATTGGTAATATGACTAACAGGCTGTTGAAACATTAATTTTTAATAAAACAGGGCTGAATTGGTCGGTGATTGCTCAAACGGTTCGATAGAACGCGAATTCTCGATTAAAAACTCATTCATGCGTTGTACAAGGGAATTGCCAACCTATTCATCTCGTGTAGTTTTGGGGGACTTAATTTGTGTAATAAAGTTATATTTTACCTAAACGGGCCTGATTTGGTTAACAATTACTTAAACGGCTTGATAACGCGCAAATTCGACACAATTAACATAAACCGGGTGTAGTTTGTAAACCCTTTTGTCCCCGGTTTTTACTTAAGGGTACTTTTGGTAAATTAAAGGCCTCGGGGGCTGATGTAAATGATATTTCCTCGGGTGAGGTTTCGGGTCAATTAAATTAGGTTAGGACGCCCTGTAGAATAAACTAGCCGGTTTGGGTTAATTAGTAATTGCTGTGTGCAACCCGAAAGGCTTTTGATTTGTGGAACTGCTCAGAGATTCTCTAGCTCGTTGGTACTTGTGTGACTTGTGTCAGGTGAGTTCATGATGCCCCTTTTTAATCTTTTTACGTTTTGGGCTAGCATACACACCCTATTACAATATTACTCGATTTACTCGTTTAAACTATTTGGATGGTATTACATAGCCTTATTCGTATTTGTACATTTATGAAACTATGTGTGAACTATATTCTATGCCTTAGGATATTTTAGACTCGTTTATGGTCATATATTCCTAAAGGTTATATATATTACTTACGGTCTAGGCTCGAGGACACTATTAGGCATAACATTAATTCCTAAATTATCCATTATTTATGGATTACATGTGATGATATTTCTTGGTTGATTAATCGATTAAGATGGTTGTAAGTGTGTATTTGGATATGTATGTTTTGATAAACTGTGACCGGGTCAAATATATTACTCGGGGAGGACCCGGGGTGAGAAGGCCCGTGTTGCATGTTTATGTCCCTGCGGGATAAATATATTACTTGAGTCCTTGACTTCGTGTCTCGTGACTTGGGGTGAGGAGGTCCGCCGTTCTGCTAAACCATGATGGGGTCAAATATAGTACTTGGGGAAGACCCGGGGTGAGGAGGCCCGTATCACATGTTTAGGTTTGTTAAACCGTGACCGAGTCAAATATATTACTTGGGGAAGATCCGGTGTGAGGAGGCTCGTGTTGCGTGATTTTGTTTTGCAAATCTTGACCGAGTCAAATATATTACTTGGGGAGACCCGGGGTGAGGAGGCTCGTGTTGCGTGATTTTGTTTTGTTAAGCCGTGACCGAGTCAAACATATTACTTGGGGAGACTGGGGGTGAGGAGGCTCGTGTTGCGTGATTTTGTTTTGTTAAATCGTGACCGAGTCAAATATATAACTTGGGGAAGACCCGGGGTGAGGAGGCTCGTGTTGCCTGATTTTTGTTTTGTTAAACCGTGACCGGGTCAAATACATTACTCAAGGAAGACTCGGGGTGAGGAGGCCCGTGTTACGCGATTTTTGTTTTGTTACACCGCGACCGGGTCAAATATATTACTCAAGGAAGACTCGGGGTAAGGAGACCCGTGTTGCGTGTTTGACCGAGGAAAAATTATTTATTTATTTATCTATTATTTTCTCTAAAATTTTATATTCTTTACTTATGAATTCTTCCACTATTTTTATATTTATAAATTTTAAACTGATTAATAAATGTTGTTTATAAAAACATGAACTCACTCAGCTTAAGCTGACTTTGTGTGTATGTTAGATTGATTTTCATGTTGAGAAGTTGGGAATTACCGCTTGGGACGTGCTCGAGACTACCCGGATGGTTGAGGGCATACTTAGTCGAAGACATTTAATAAACAAATAATTTTCTGTATTTACTTATAAATTTGATTTTTGGGCATATTTCCCAGTTTTGGGATTTGGTACTTGTTTATTTTTCCGCTGCATGTCACTCTAGACTGTTTTTTTTTTATTTTTTATAAAGTGAAATCGTTTTGGCTTTTATTTTTGAAGATTTTGATTATGATGACCAACTGTTTGACTCCCAATATTCGGGGTCTTACATTCAAATATTTTTCCTTAAACTGTACCAATATTTTGATAATTTTCACTAAAGGTTTCTGTAATTAGCGTGAGGGTTTTCATAAATAATCTTCTTTTCATTTTCTTGCAGGTCACATGACAATTACATTTATGAAAAAATTATTAAAAAAAAACAAAATACAACTATTTGAAAAAGATTTAAAACTTATTCGTATTCCACCGGTGATAGTTGTTTTAAAAGGTAATTTGGAACATTAGTCATTGGTCCATCAGATCATCTCCATTCCCCGTTTACGGTGAATTATCGATGTCACACAAATGCAAACCCTTAATAGGAGAATTATTAATATTATTATTTTTATCATGCTAGTTTGTTGTTTTTGGCTCTAGCGTGTTGTCAGTTTGCTGGTTAATCTAAGTTCAGGTAAAAAAACTTGATATGAGATTAATAATAATTTAAAATTTAAAGGAACAACAACTGAGTTCAATATGAACTTGTCTAGAATATTAAACAATTCTTAAAGTAATAGCCAAAGTACTTCTCGTTTTTGTTTATTTAATAAAATCAAAAACATAAAAAATGTAACTATTTTGTGAAAGAATATTAAGCAAGATTGTGTAAAACACATATGCTAATTGCACGCACAAACCTCATTTCAAAGCTGATCAAAAACCGCAATTGACCGGTTAAATTTACACATTTTACAAGGTTTCGTTAAAAGTTAGTTCTTTCTCAAGATTAAGAAAAATCCCAAAAATCAACTTCTTTTTATAATAAAAAGCCACCTATTACATGTAGAACAATTATAAATTAAATTTTTTAAAATTGTATACGTACATATTTTATACATTTGTATTTAATAATTTTAGGTCAAATTTTTTCCTTAAATGCTACCAGTATTTCGATAATTTTCACAAAAGGTTTCTTTAATTAATATGAAGATTTTCATAAATAATCTTCATTTCATTTTATGCATGTCACATGACAGTTACATTTATGAAAATTTTATTAAAAAAAACCTAAGTACAAGTATTTGAAAAAGATTTAAAACCTATCCGTGTTCCACCGTTGATAATTGTTTATAATGGAAATTTGGATCATTAGTCATTGGTCTTAGTCATTGGTCTGTCGAATCTTCTCCATTCCCTGTTTACGATGAATTATCGATATCACACAAATGAAAACCCTAAACAAGGGAGTCATCGCTATCACAATAATCAAACAAAAATTTCATTCCCTCAAGAACACATCTATTTCCATCGAGCAACGATTATATCCGTATATGACTTAAAATATGTTGACTTTCCTAAAATAATGTGTTAATTCCATTATTTGCCCAATTCATCCCCCTCAAAAACATACAGCAAAGAGGTTTTCATAACATCACAAAATGCATAACCCTCAACAAGGGAGTCATCTATCACGTTTCAGAAGGTACACGTGTGGTCGCCACAAAAAGTTAAGGTAAATAATGTCGAATTTAAAATCTAGTTTAAGTTATTTTTTCTTTAAATAACTTGTTTTAAAGAATTAAATATTTAAAATATACCAAATTAAATCCTTACCATAAACTTAATAGATAAAACTTAATTTATAAGTACTTTTCTTATAGACCATTTAATATATTTGTATTTATATTGATGAATGAGTTATAATTAAATATTTTTCTTGTTTTGTTTTGACCAATAAATACCTTTTCTAAAAAATTTCGTATGACTTAATACTTGAAGTTACCATATTACTCCCAACCAATCATTAGCTGTCACCAAAACCCTAAACATATTCCCACAAACTCCTATAAAGGACACAACATCGCCGCATATATGTTATACCTTTTCGATCACAGTTATTCTCTGACTTGATAATTCTCCGCAAGATGTTTATTAGAAGAAAAATGGATAGAGGGAAAGGTAGATAAAGTTTGAGGAAGGTGATGGAATAGGTGGTGTGGAACAAAATAATAATAAGTTGTTTTGTTCCAAGATCACCTATTCCAACATTTTCCTTCGACTATCTGCCCATCCCTTCTTGTCCATACGCATAGTGTTTGAAAAACAAATTTATATTTTGTGGTTTTATTGTCTGATAATTTACTAGATATAGAGAGGAAAATGTTAGTTTTTTCAACAGAATATGGTTTATTTTGTTATTTTTAGTTTTAGATTAATTTGCAGCTTTCATCAAAGGTGTGTGTATATATGATCTCCAATCTTGAAGATCTGGCCGGTCTTCGGTAGACCAATTCAGTCTGATTTGGGTTGAAGAAAAATAGATATTGGGAATAATTATGTAGTTTTATTTCTTTTTAAATATTTACTGGGTATATAGATTATGACACGAATGGTAAGTAAATGCTATTATTCTTTTATGAAATTAAATACAAAATAAAATAAATTTTTTAGGTGCGAATACAGTTTTGTTTATTGCTGTATGTGTTTTTAAGCACTGTAAAATTTTGTTCAGATTTTATCGTTGTCGGTCAATTGGCAAATACAAAATCTTTCAAACATCACAGGGTTAAGAGGTTTGGGTTCAAAGCTGAATAATGATTGAAATTCACCCTTAAAAAAGATTTAAATTTTATTAATATTTTGTGTTTTCCTTTTAGAAGTTTTGTATGTAATTGATCGAAACTTTAGAATGGTTTCAGCCTAGAAGTCTTTATAGAAAATTTGGTTTGGAAACTCATGTGGTTGTTTACGAAATTCCACAGGGATAATTCTTGAAACTCTACCTAGGTTGATGTTAAAATTTTATAGGGTTACTCAGGATGTGAACACATAATTACTATTGTTATTGTTATTTTTATTATTATTATAATTACAGTTTTTTTTAATATTATTATTATAAAATTTATGAATAAATGAAAGGTTAGGGGTAAACACCTCTCGCGTGTGAGGTTATGCATGTGGCCATGTCATGTACAAGACAAACACAAAAGAATGGAATAGGAAAGTCAAGGAAAGGAGTCAAAGACTCAATAGATTTTCTAATATTAATGGATTTTTTTAACGTTATGATGGTTTGAATAAATTATGTGCGTGTTTACACGTCCATTACAACGTGTGTGTTTCCGGTTTTACGAAACTATGTATAGGAATACAAGCCCGTCAAATGCACCGATCTCCAGACTACTATTACTAAATGAACATATTAAGTTTTAGGTCAAGCTGATATACTAACCATGCTATTCTATAATGAAGAAACTCTAGTAAAGTGATGTTAAGGCGTATGAATGTTTTACCATGGGTAGCACTTATGCGATTGCTACCTTAAGGGTTTTTTTAGATGTAGTCGGTTTTTAAAAGCAAGACCACCTTAGTTATGTGACAGAAAAAAACACAAGATATGCCAACATCAATTAGTTAAGAAGGAGACAACCAAATATTCCTTGTGTATTAGACTATAAATACCTCATATCTCCTAACTTAATAGGAGAATTATTATTTTTATTATTTTAATTATGTTGTATGTTGTGTTTGGCACTAGTGTCTTGGTAGTTTGTCGGTTAATCTAAGTTTGGGGAAAAAAAAACTTGATATGTGAAGAAGAGTAAGTTAAAATTTAAAGAAACAACAACTGAGTTCAATATGAACTTGTCTAAAATATTAAACAATTCTTGAAGTTATAGCCAAAGTACTTCTCGTTTTTATTCATTTAATAAAATCAAAAACATAAAAAATGTAACTATTTTGTGAAAGAATATTAATCAAAATGGTGTTAAACACATATGTTAATCGAACGCACAAACCTCATTTTAATGATGATCAAAAACAGCAATGGACCGGTAAATATATATTTACACATCTTACGGGGTGTCGGTAAAAGTTAGTTCTTTCTCAAGATTTAGAAAAATCTCAAAAATCAATTTCATTTTATAATAAAAAGCCACCTATTACATGCAGAACAATTATAATTTTAATTTTTCAAAATTTTATATATTCATATTTTATATATTTGTAGTTGATAATTTCGGTAATTTTTTTTCCTTAAATGCTGTCAATATTTAGATAAATTTCATAAAATGTTTCTATAATTAACTTGAAGGTTTTCATAAACAATCTTAGTTTCATTTTTTGCAGCTCACTGACAGTTACATTCATGAAAAATTTATTAAAAAAAACCTAAGGACAAGTATTTGAAAAAGATTTAAAACTTATCTGTGTTCCACCATTGATAGTTGTTTTTAATGGAAATTTGGATCGTTAGTCATTGGTCTATGAATCATCTCCATTCCCCGTTTACGATGAATTATCGATATCACACAAATGCAAACCCTAAACAAAGGAGCCATCATATCACAATAAACAAATAAAAATTTCATTCCCTCAAGAACACATCTTTTTCCATTGGCTAACGATTATATCCGTATATGACTTAAAAAATGTTGATTGTCCAAAAATAATGTCTTAATTCCATTATTTGCCAAATTCATCCCTCTCAAAAACAAACGGCAAAGAGGTTTTTCATCCACATCACAAAAATGCATAATTCTCAACAAGGGAATCATCTATCACGTTTCAAAAGGTACACGTGTGGTCGCCACAAACAGTGAACGTAAATGGTGTCGAACTTAAAACCTAGTTTAAGTTATTTTCTCTTTGAACAACTTGTTTTAAAGAATTATATATTTAAAATACACCAAATTAAACCCTTACCTTAAACTTAATAGACATAACTTTATTTTAAAACATTTTTCTTATATACCAATTTATATATTTGTAATTATTATTATTAATGAATGAGTTATAATTAAATGTTTTTCTTGTTTTGTTTTGATCAAATAAATACCTTTTATGAAAAAAATCGTATGACTTAATACTTGAAGTTACCATATTACTCCCAACCAATCGTTAGCTGTCACCCAAACTCTAAGCGTATTCCAACAAACTCCTATAAAGGACTCAACACCGCCGCATATATCATATACCTTTTCCATTACAGTTATTCTCTGACTTGATAATTCTCCTCTAGATGTTTATTCGAAGAAAAATGGATAGAGGAAAAGGTAGATAAAGTTTGAGGAAGGTGATGGAACAGGTGGTTTGGAACAAAATAATAATAAGATGTTTTGTTCCGAGATCACCTATTCCAACATTTTCCTTCAACTATCTGCCCATCCCTTCTTGTCCGTACGTATAGTGTTTTGAAAAACAATTTTATATTTTGTGGTTTTATTGTCTGATAATTTACTTGATATAGAGATGAAAATGTTAGTTTTTTAAACAGAATATGGTTTGTTTTTTTTTTTTAGTTTTAGATTAATTTGAAGCTTTCATCAAAGGTGTGTGTATATACGATCTCCAATCTTGAAAATCTGGCCGGTCTCCGTAGACCAATTCAGTTTGATTTAGGTTGAAGAAAAATAGATATTGGGAATAATTATGTAGTTTTATTTCTTTTTAAATAGTTACCGAGTTAATATATTATGACACGAATGGTAAGTAAATGTTGTTATTCTTTTATGAATTAAATATAAATAAAATGAATTTTTTAGGTGCGAATACAGGTTTGTTTGTTGTTGTATGCGATCACAGTTATTCTCTGACTTGATAATTCTCCTCTAGATGTTTATTCGAAGAAAAATGGATCGAGGGAAAGGAAGATAAAGTTTGAAGAAGGTGATGGAATAGGTGGTTTGGAACAAAATAATAATAAAGTTGTTTTGTTCCGAGATCACCTATTCTAACATTTTCCTTCGACTATCTGCCCATCCCTTCTTGTCCATACGCATAGTGTTTGAAAAATAAATTTATATTTTGTGGTTTTATTGTCAGATAATTTACTAGATATAGAGAAGAAAATGTTAATTTTTTCAACAGGATGTGGTTTATTTTTTTTATTTTTAGTTTTAGATTAATTTGCATCTTACATATAAGGTGTGTGTATATACGATCTCCAATATTTGAAGATCTGCCAGTATGCGGTAGACCTATTCAGTCTAATTTGGGTTGAAAAAAAATAGATATTGGGAATAATTATGTAGTTTTATTTCTTTTTAAATATTTACCGGGTTTATATATTATGACATGAATAAAAAGTAAATGTTATTATTCTGTTATGATTAAATATAAATAAAATAAATTTTTTAGGTGCAAATAATGTTCTGTTTTTGTTGTATGTTTTACTTAAGCACCATAAAGTTTTGTTCAGATTTTATCGTTGTCGGTCAATTGGCAAAGACAAAATCTTTCAAACATCACAGGGTTGAGAGGTTTGGGTTCAAAGCTAACTAATGAGGGAAATTCACTCTTAAAAAAGGTCTAAATTTATTAATATTTTATGTTTTCCTTTTAGAAGTTTCGTATGTGATTGATCAAAACTTTAGAATGGTTTCGGCCTAGAAGTTTTTATATCAGATTTGGTTTGGAAACTCTTGTAGTTGTCTTCGAAATTCCATAGGGATAATTCTTGAAATTCTACCTGGGTTGATGTCAAAATTTCATACAATTTGCCAGGATGTGAACACATATATATTATTGTTATTGTTCTTCTTCTTCTTCTTATTATTATTATTATTATTATTATTATTATTATTATAGTTTTTTTGAATATTATTTTTATTAAATTTATGTATAAATGGAAGGTTATGGGTGAACACCTCTCGTGTATGAGGTTATGCATGTGACCATGTCATGTAGTAGTCCGTACAAACACAAAAGAATAGAAAAGGAAAGTCATTGAAAGGAGTCAAAGACTCAATAGATTTTCTAATATTATTGGATGATGGTTGGTCTAAATTATGTACGTGATTATATTTCCACCACAACGTGTGTTTCCAGTTTTAGTAAACTACGCATACGATTACAAGCCCGCCAAATGCACGGATCTCTAGACTACTATTACTAAATAAACATATTAAGTTTTAGGTCCAACTGATATACTAACAGTGCTATTCTATAATGAATGAAACGCTAGTTAAGTGATGTGAAGGCGCATGAATGTTTTACCATGGGTAACACTTATGCGATTGCTACCTTAAGGTTTTTTTAGATGTAGTCGGTTTTTAAAAGCAAGACCACCTTAGTTATGTGAAAGAAAAAAAGTATGTAAGAAACCTTCCACCAAAAACAGAAGATATACCAACCTCAATTAGTTAAGAAGGTGACCACCAAATATTCCTTGTGTATTAGACTATAAATACCTCATAACTCCTAACTTAATAGGAGAATTATTATTATTATTATTGTTGTTGTTGTTGTTGTTTTAATCATGCTTTTATGTTGTGTTTGGCTCTAGCTTTTTGGCAGTTTGTCGGTTAATCTAAGTTTAGGGAAAAAAAAATTTGAAATGAAAAGAAGACTAAGTTAAAATTTAAAGGAACAACTACTTAGTTCAATATGAACTTGTCTAGAATATTATACAACTCTTGTAGTTATAGCCAAAGTACTTCTCGTTCTTATTTATTTAATAAAATCAAAAACATATAAAATGTAACTATTTTGTGAAAGAATATTCAGCTAGATGGTGTAAAACACATATGCTAATAGAACGCACAAA
>NW_027501266.1:0-64186 GCF_021521415.1 Bidens hawaiensis | reverse complement strand
AATAACACTTGACTAGTGAAATTTAATATAATTTATTACAATCAGAGCATTAGGAAATTGGACACTCAAATTGTAGCGAAAGACAATGGATATGTCGGTATAGGTAAAACATATAATCTTGAAAAAAACAAAAATATAACTCATCAAATGTAAACAGTAAGACCATCTTCAATGCAAAGATTTTCTTTCTTCATTTTCTTTCTCCTTCACCATTAAAACATCACAAATGAGTCCACTTAGTTGTGATTTTCCAACACTCTCTTGTCTCTCTCCTCCAACTCATCATCCATGACACAAATAGAACCTAAATGCATTGCACTGGGTTTGATCTAAGAATTACGTGGCGGCATACACAATGACGGATCTAAGGCCACATCGTTGGCAACAAGAGGAATGATAGTAGAACTATGGGGATATAAGTTACAATTGTGGTAGCACGTATCCAATTGTGTGGATCTTTATATCGACATTTGGTGGCATCCATGGGGCGGACCAAGGTTACTAGTGTCAAGTAATGCCCCATGAATTTTTCTTATATACTGTATAATTTATACTGGAACTCAAGTGTTTGGTTTAATTAATTTTTAATAGTGATACCCATGAAAAATTATGTGTTCACTGCAACCCTATCCCAAAAATAAATTAATTTGATTTTTTACTTACTAATAAACAAATGAACAAGTCGTTAAATCCAACTAAATCAAACTTTAAACTTACTTGTAAACTAAGTAAATCCAGCTAAATTAAAATTAAACTTAATCCTAGTTCCAGCCAACCCATTAATCCAAAGCCCACATACTTCAAACCTTAAATCATTCACCTTCATGTAATTTAGAGCATTCAAGTCTCATCTTCATTCTTAAAATTTATGTAAATCACATTAAAACATATATAACTTTGTCTTGTTCCTTATCCCCACAATTTAAGGGAAACATGTTTATCCCTTAAATTTAAGGGTTCACTATTCATCTCTCAAATTCGTCTTGTCGAGTTAAATGTTGACACATATACATGTTATTCAACTATATGAAAACACAATAATTAAAAGAAAAATAATATAGGGATGAGGATAGGGAATGAGACATGAGAAGTTTTTAGAAAATTAAAAATAAATTTAAGAAATGATAATTTTTAATTAAATTACAAGGATTAAGATAGGATATTAGAATATGAGATGTGAATGCCCTAAAAACCTTGCCCTTTCCCGGCACATCTAACTGTTCATATGAAATAGCCATTGTCTTAGCGTAATGCTGCCACTATCAGCTGTAGGCGGGCGAACTTCTACTCAACCACGTCCCTAATAGACCTCCAAACAACCTTACTTATAAAATTATGTTAGTAGAGCAAATCACATTAGTATTCTAATGCCTTTGTGCACCCTTAAAAGGGTAAATTTTATAGTATTATTTATCTTAAAATATATTAAATTATAAAGAATAGAAAAATTGGTTTTTATTGGTCCCAAGTATTTCATTTTTGCCGGCGTTAGTCCCAACTATCATTTTGGCTGGCAACGGTCCCAACTTTCACATACGTTGATTTCACCGGTCCACGACTAACGGAGTACTAACTCCGTTAGGTAAATGCTGATGTGTCCGTCCTAGTTGCCAAAATCATGTGACATGGCTGCCTACTTGGATTTTAGCTTATACTTAACATGTTTACATGGAATCCACGTAGGCAACCATGGGAAATATTCACGTCTCCTTCATCGCCGGTTGTAGATGCCGGAGGTTGTACCTGTTCGTCGGAAATAGGTTAGAGTCGAATCGCCCACAACCTTAGTAGCCACCATCGATCACTTGGCTCCCCTGCATCTCAATCATCAACGCCATCGTTATCGTGGCGGAAACCTAAATCACGTCGGCTGCTACCGCCTTCTGATATCTCCGTGTACCGCTACCACCGTCCTCTGATTCTGCCCAACCATCTCTGTGTACCGCTACCACCGTCTTTTGATTCTACCCAACCATCTTCGTGTGCTGCTACCACCGTCAAAACCCACCGTTGCCGCTGCTTCTGGCATATGGAAGCAACTATCGGCTCCTTTCCCCCAAAAAATTGTCCACCATTGTAGAAGAATATAGGGTTCTTTAGATGATGATGATGAACTCTTATGAGCAGAGTGTTATTAAGGTTTGAGAGTGAAATCCATTCACTAATTCAATTAGGGCTTGAGAGAATTTGAGGATTTTGAAGAGTAATTGAACATTGGTATAGATTAGGGTTTAAGTATAAGTATAATACACATACAGGTCCACGTAGGCAGCCATGTCACATGATTTTGACAGCTAGGATGGACACATCAGCATTTACCTAACGGAGTTAGTACTTCGTTAATCGCGAACTGGTGGAATCAACGTATATGAAATTTGGGATCGTTGCCAGGCAAAATGATAGTTGGGACCAGCGCCGACAAAAATAAAATACTTGGGACCAATAAAAACAATTTTCCTAAAGAATAAAACATTATTATAATCACAAGGGGTGTAGATAGCTAATCAATATGCCATTTTGTTTAATGCTCTACTAAAGTATAACAGATTAATAAAATTTCAACACTTTTAATTATATTTTGCTTTAACACATGCATGCCCTAGTATTTCAAATTAAAAAAGGAAAATTAATTAATTGCCAAGTTTTTAGAAATGGTCTGACCTTTTTCATGCAAATCCAAGATCATGTGATCACATGCAAGTCTCTCGTTCTTCGTTTATACAAATAAAATTTCGCAATTTATATTTATCAATTTTATAATGGAAATGAAATTAAATGAAAAACATTATTCATTCATTAATTGGAGTAACTAATTATTTTTTAAAGTTTCGGTTTCATCCTTATACCATAAGCAATACACATGCATGTCCTAGTATTTTTAAATTAAAAAGGAAAAATGTGGTTTATGATTATTTTATATGTTACTTTAGAGGAAATTCACTAAAGATGAGAAAACCATTGTTCAACTTGAAACTTCTATTTTTTATTATAAGTGAGAACTTGAACTCAAAACCTTTTTATTTATAAAAGTTTTTGGATGTCTCGTCTCAACAAGCTAATTCTAAATGCAGAATTGTTATATTTTAAAATGGGATCTATATGCCCAATGCCCATATACCAATAATATAACTTGTATTTTAAATATTCAGTTTCAGTTGTTACAGTTTAGTTAGTTTATATGCAAAGAATATAAAAACAATTCGCATTAAAGTGCAATATGCTTTTAAATTTCTCATTTTGTTTTGCCTGCAGGTGTAGATTTTTAATTTATATTTGAAACAAGTAGTGGCTATATACACTGAATACATGCACCCAAAAGCTTTTGAAATAATATATATTTACAACACAAAATATTGAAGTTCAATGTACAGTTTTGGTAGAGTTTACATACGCACAATATGTTGTAACTTAACGGTCAAGCAATATGTCAAACCATACTATATTTTTTGTTATTCGGGATATGATCATTGGGTTTTTTAAAGATGTTGATATTAGCAAGTGAAATTAATGATAAGATCTAACTAGCTACAGATTGAGATATTATTTATGTAGTGAATCTGAGACATTAGAACTGCAAAAGTTGAGCACAACGAGGAAGATTTGGTAATCAGCCATTGAATTTGGTTTCATTTACAGATAGAATCAGTCCTCATTCGTTAACCAAATCTATCCTTTCGTTAATTAATCATTGAACCAAGTCTACCTTATGTTTTTTTTTCTCTCTTAATTGAAAACAGCAATAATGCATATGTATGCAACTATGCATACATTAGTACATTATATGCATTCACAAGTGCATATTTTTACACTTTTCAAACACAATCAAACCGTGCGAAAAACGATACGTAAAAATGTTAAAATTATGTAAAGCAAATGAATAAGTTTTTTTAAATGTAGACTTATGAAAACATAAGTAAAACTTTTAATGCGTTCATTAATTCAAATTAAGTTATATGTTTATTTATTTGTTTGTATTTTTTTATCGTTCAAAAATATTCAAATTGGCATATTGATGGAGTGAATATTTGGTTTGATTTCCCTAATATATAAATGTCCCTTTTTAATAATTAAACCCATAATTGCAACAAGAAAAAAAAAACAAAAACAAATGATTAGAGTTCCACTTAGGGCTATATTAGATTAGAATACACCGGCCACCTTCTTCTAATCCTATCATCTTAAGGTCACATGCAAGTAAGAAAATTTGATTTAAATCGTGCCTTCATGTTAATATATACTACATCCCGTACACTACAAAATATATTCTAATTAGCTATCTAAATTCTTTAATTCATTTCAGTTTTGTCAATCATTTGTTTTTCGTATATACGTGGAAAGAAGATATTTCAAAGTAGTTTCATGAGAAAAGATTAACAAAGTTATGGATCTTTAAATCCTCTTTTCTATCATGCAAAATGTTATCAATAAATATAGACTAATTAATATTCAAACATTGATTATTATTATAATTAACCGGTAAATAATAATTTGTATTTGAAGAAACATGAAATCCCACCTCGCCTGGTCAGATGGATGTTCTCTTCGGTTTTGAACACGTACGAACCCGCACCTTGCTCTTCTTCCAGTTGCTCGAGACCTACCATGGAAAGACCAGGGGGAAGTGAAGGTGACTGTTAAAAGTAAACTTTTTTTTACAGACACAAAAATATTGGTGGATGTCAAGAGAGTCCAAGAGAGGATCGCTTCAAATGAGACATGAAGGTCCTTTATATAGGGGACTCCATGTCAACCATCATGAACCCTAATCTTAGTGGGTCAAGCCCGGTTAGGGGTTACCTTCATAACCCTCCAGTCCATTGGACATTGGTTAGTAAACAAATAATAACATAACAAATATAACATCTTTTGTAATAAGTAAAGGGTCATACCGGGACCCTACCCCTACAATATTAGATATGCGTTTGATTATATTTTTGTGCTTAATTATTTATATATGCCTAATGTTATCAACATAATGATGGTTCAGAACACTAATGAAAATTAATTGTAGAAGATGAAATAACTGAAATTAAAAACTTGCTATTTCATGTGATAATGAACTACACGTACAGAGATTTCTTAAATAGGAAAACAAATGAACTGACTACCTAGAAAGTAGCTAATAACTACCCACTAACATAAGTGACTTATTCAAACAAGGAAAAGTAAACTTAAATGACCATAGAAGACGGTAACCAACTAAGCAAATAACTGACATCTCTTGTACGTGTGCATCTAGTTCCTTGCATGACACTTAGCCACTTTGCATAGGGTTTGAAGCATAATAATAATAATAATAATAATAATAATAATAATTAATGTGGACATTATCCAAGTTCTACAAATATGAAACTTGGAGGGGAAAACTCCGTTTAAAAAAAAACTTTTAATGAAATATATAACAATAATATAAAAACATGTTATGCGGTCGCTAAAGTAGAAAGTCGAGAGAGAGAGAGTCTAGTGACGGAAAGTGAAATAATGAGTGGAGTAATTAAACGAATAATTTATTATCCATTTCTAAAGTACTTATAGTTAATGCATATTATTAAAAGTTCAAATAAATGTATAGTTATTTTATCTCTATAGAATAAAATATGATCAAAATAAAAGTGATATCACCACCTATATAGGACCACTCGTTAGATCATTTCCGATAGTTACTCTATATTATGTGAAAATGATCTCTATATTTTAGAGTGTAGTTAAGTGGATATGATTTATTGATTTGTGAGTGGATAAGAGAGATAAAATATTACTGTTTATGATCTGTATATTTGGATAAATACTGTTCATGTTCTATAATTGTTTAATACCCGTTGAAAGTGATTATGAGTTGATGAGTGATATATTCTAATGATAAAGATATAACAAATATTAATTAATTAAAAAAATATAATGATTTTTAATGCAATTATGACATGTAGATAGATGAGTTGTTGGGAATGCTCTTACCTTCAAACTACCATGAAACCAGATAATTGCTTACCGTTGCAACATGCCAACATTTATAGTATCAACGGATATAGTCTTCGTCGCAATGATCAACGATTTATTTCCATAATAAATAGAGGGACCGACTAATTTTAACTGAAAACAAAATTCCAAAACAACACTTAAGCTTTTTAAATTACTTATATATTTATGTTCTAAAATTTTAAATTATTTGATAATTAAGTTATTCATTTTCTTTTTAAAACCGGTCAAACTAGTAAACCCGTTATAAGGCAACTGGTTCATGAAAACATTGTTGCTATGCCAAAAATTTCCTTCTAGGATAGCCCTCTAATATTTTAGTTGTTTTCGAGTAATTAACACACAGCGCTGCGCGCGTATATATATGTATATATATATATATTAACATGTATATTATGGGTTTTTATCAAATACAAATTAAATTAATGTGTTAATTGTGTAATTACAATATCATAGTGTAATTAAATTATACTATGATGTAATTACATAACTAATCTACTTGTATATATAAGAACTCAACCTAATTCTCACAATTAGCATATTAATTTAATTTGTATGTTAACTTTCCCAAGCCATATGTAAAAATATGAATTGATATTATTAATTTAACAAGTAACAAGATGAGATTTATAAAATTAGTTACCAAGAAGGCTATATCATACGGGTTTTGTAATTATATCAATACTAATGATAACTTTAACTTTAAATGATACACAATATTCTTACGTATATTATATATGTCTACCCCTGGTTCATTATATATATTAATACGGAGTATAATATATACAAACCATGCGCATATGTGTAGCTAGGCATTGAGCTAATTTAGATCAGGCGTGAAATGAACAACATTAATATTAATGATGGATCATCGCTGTTGTTTTGACTTTGGAGTTTATGGTTATATTTAATTTATCTGTGTATGTGCTCCATGCATTTGCAAGCGAAAAGATCAACATGCAGGCTGCGCTATTTTATTTCAATGACAATAATAATAAAAGAAAACATCAATTATATATCTTTGTTTCAGAAACATATATAGGTAGCTGTAAGCCTGCAATCTATGTAAAATCTCGGTTTTAAACTTTTAAATAACAAAGACTATAGCATTAACCGGGAAAATTGGATTTTAATAGTTAATGATGTGATAAGCTCGATAAGTCGTCATGCTAAACTTGACCGATAACACTAATAAAATTTCATTTTCGTTGTTAGGGAAATCTCCATCTAATTAGAGGTAACTCTGTCTACCCGTAACTTTCCTTTATGTCGTAATAAAATAATTTACAAAATTCTGATTGAGATATACCGTAAATCAATTGATTATTTATTAGAGGCGCATGAAGTTACTTCTCCCTTAGATATGTATAAAGAATAAAAGAAACTCTACACATTTAGTTGGGGGAAACATGATCGACTTACATGTAAAGAAATTAAGTATCAAATTTCGTTTTAGTTTGATTTCGATCAATACCAACGCGAGCGACAAGGAATCAAGGCTGAAGGCTACCGTGTACTAAGTTGATGGAACTTGTGGCTTAGAAGAGGTTCGGGTGAGGAAGAAAGGCAGCCACCGGTTTTTTGGGCAATGGATTACCCGAAACATTTTAGGGGCAAAATAAAGAAATGACTAATGAGTTTATGGAATATTTCCAACTTTTGAGGGCCAAACTATATGATCCAACCTTTGTTGCTTTAACTATTTTAATGTATAAAACTAATCATGAATCTTTTGGTGGTGTGTTATATTTATGTAAATAAATAGTTTTTAGGTAGTTCCCATATGCCAGGATGTTAGCCATGAAATGGGGAATATATCTACTTGAGATACATGGTCCTCTTAAAGATACACTTTCAATAATGACAGAATTTCTTATTTAGATTTTTATTTTCATTTTTGATGTAACTAATACGTTCATACGCACGTATAGGTTAAACAAATCATCTTGTCTGGTAAACTCGTTTTAATCTTTGTCCACGACTCCTCCCATGCGACACCTAGCATTATTAAGGTTGTTGAACATGAGTTGTGTCACCAATATACATGAACATGCATATATGCTGAATCATTTTCAGTTTACCGTATGTGAGCGACCGTACATTCTATATAACCAACAAGTACACATTTGCCAAACTTTGGTACAAGATATTCATGATAAGGACCTAGATGCATATTCTTTCTGGTTTTGGTACAAATAAAGAAAAAAACTTCACTCCAATGCTCTAGTTCCCCATCATTAATCATATGCCTCCCAACATGATTGCCTAAACTTAGCAAAGCAACACAGATTAACTAATCATGTTAGCCATAACATACAACCCGAGCTAAATTGTGGTCACATATTTTGGATATCCTTTGTCCAATAATCATTTCGTTCCATCCTCTCCGTCATTTAGCCTCTTTTGATCGTACGGACATATGTTGCAACTTCTATAAGGATATAAGAATTAAAAACTTGTGGCACTCACACTTAGACAAAAAAAAACAAGAAACTTGACTAATTATGATTACTTTGGTTCATTTAGAAAATGATCAACTTAAGTTCTTAGCATTTTCTAATATCTGTCCCAATCACATGCATCTCTGGTGGCCAACTCCACTCTATTTATACCTCTGCATTACTCTCTCACCCCTTCCACACATTTCCCATTCCTCTTAAGTCTTTCTCTTGATCATTGTCCTATTCATTTATTGGAAAACATACATAGACTATTTGCTTTCACTCACTAACTTTGTTCTCCATTGAGGCTTTGATGCTTTGTGCTTGTGGTATCAATCTTGATCAATTTCCAACAATGGTTCAACGAGCTCTTGAACACAGAGACCTGTTCTCCAGGAGATGCATAGTGGTCAACGGGCCAGTCATAATTGGAGCTGGCCCGTCTGGCCTTGCAGTCGGCGCAGGGCTCAGGAAACAAGGAGTCCCTTTTGTAATCCTAGAGCGCGCCGACTGCATTGCATCTCTCTGGCAAAACAAAACTTACGACCGCCTCACACTCCATCTTCCTAAGCAATTTTGTCAACTACCCTTTTTCCCTTTCCCACCTAACTTCCCCGAGTACCCTTCGAAATACCAATTCGTTAACTACCTTGAATCATACACAAAAAAATTTGAGATAAACCCACGATTCAATGAATCCGTTAAGTCAGCCAAGTTCGATGAGGTTTGTGGATTATGGAGGGTACGAACGGTGGTAGGTGATTGTGAGGTTGAGTACATATGTAGGTGGCTTGTGGTGGCCACCGGTGAAAATGCAGAGAAAGTGGTGCCAAAGTTTGAAGGGTTGGATGAGTTTAATGGCCATGTTATGCATGCTTGTGACTACCGGTCCGGTGAGCCTTATGAAGGCAAAAAGGTTCTGGTTGTCGGATGTGGGAATTCCGGCATGGAAGTCTCTCTTGATCTTTGTCACCACAATGCCCTCCCGTTCATGGTGGTTAGAAACTCGGTTCGTTTCATATAGAACTCCATAATGATAATTCACTTAACATAGTCTTGAAACTTTATAACCAAAACTGAAATTAACTTTGTTCTACAATTCACAGGTTCATGTGTTACCAAGGGATATTGCGAGGAAATCAATATTCGAATTGGCAACTTTATTAATGAAATGGTTGCCGGTAAAGATGGTTGACAAGATACTATTAATTATTGCTTGGCTTAAACTTGGGAGCTTAGAGAAATATGGTATAAAGAAACCATTAATGGGTCCAATTGAGCTCAAGAACACTAAAGGGAAAACCCCTGTTTTGGATATTGGTGCACTACAAAAGATTAAATCTGGGAAGATTCAAATTGTTCCTGGAATCAAGAAGTTTTCAAGGGGTGGTGTAGAGCTCGTAAATGGTTGCAATCTTGATGTCGATTCGGTTATTTTGGCGACAGGGTATTGTAGCAACGTTCCCTCGTGGCTGAAGGTAACAACTTTAAGAACTAGTTTTATACATGTCTCAAATAAAAGGGGTGACAACACAACTTGTTGTCTGCTTACCTGCCTCTAGATCAATTTGGTTTGAAATATAATATCAAACTTTTATTATATAAAAAAAAATAAAAGTAAAACTTAATAAAAAATGTGCATTAAAATTATAACTTTGACCAGTTTACTAAAACTATAATATTGACTCGTTCACTAAAAATGGTATTTTAGACTCATTTACTAGCCGTTATGGAATGTTCAAAAGAATTAACCGTTATAGTTGAATGTTTGGTGACAGCAGGAAAGTGATATGTTTTCAAAAGAAGGGATACCAACAACGCCGTTTCCAGAGGGGTGGAAGGGGAAATGTGGGTTGTATGCGGTCGGGTTCACAAGGAGAGGTTTATCGGGTGCCGCGTTTGATGCCATTAGAGTGTCGCAGGACATTGCTAGAATTTGGAATGAAGAAACCCGGCCATTGTGTCACAGTTTCATGTGATTGAAGATGTAACAAGTAGAATATTAACACAATGTCTAACTATGATCATTTGAGTTTAAAATATGTTGGTAAGAAGCCCTCTCCTGTTAGTGTAAAGGAAGAGGTGGCTTTTGTTTTTTTTTACTTTTAATCTTTTGTATCTCTTTATTGTTGAGAAAGAAATTGTTATAATTAACATCTATTGTATAGATTGTGTTGATACTAAGATAATAAATAGAGCAAGTAAAAAAATAAGTGTGATAGGTTAAAATTTTACTTTCCACTATAGAACATTTTCTGGTGGTCCTTAAACTATGTAATCATTCACTTGGTTTATATGATGGACGGAACCACCACTAGAAAACACGAGACTGAAATAAATAAAATAAAAACTGAGGATCGAAACTTTCGTGTTGGACAATGTGGCGTTGATCAAGTCAAACACAATGAACTAGCGGGTAGTTACGATCTTCATTCGCTTCTATCCGATCCTTACAAAGAGTAAGAAGTTTAAGATATATAAGAACAATTTTTAAGAAGTAGTAAGGGGTCAAGTTGTACTCTAGAAAAATAAACGCTTAAAATCGAGATACGCCTATCCAAAAGACCAAAAGTGTAACTATTAAGATAATAGACATAGAAAGTGAAACTTCACCTTACCAATAGTGCAATTTACTATTAGATTTAGAATTTAGAAATGTATCCAATTATATATTTTGTACAATGGTCCATTATTGTAATAAATGAAAAAGGAAGGACTAAAAATAATTCGTCTAGGGTCCAAACTAACATGGTGGGTTCACTTTTCATTATAACTCTAACATTGCTATTTCCCTTTAATGAGACTAATAACTCAAGCACCTACGGCTCATATTCACATGGCTATAACGGGTAGTCGGGTAGTTCTTAAAAAAATTGTTTTTATAAAATATAAACATAAACAATTTAAAAATGACATTTAGTTGCTTGAATAAAGATGGCACATGCCCTTATTTGATTAAATTCTTTTTAAAAATATTGTTTTACTGTTTTTAACCACTATGGAATTAGTGCAAGGTGGTTTATTATGTCTGCTTTTTTAAGTTACAAGAAAGAAAAATTTGACAATTAAAGGTGAAAAATGCAATTTTGACAGCCAAAGAATACAAAACATAATTATAACCCTTTGACTTGTGTATCTTGAGTTGCGGCTCTTTGACTTTTGTATTTTAAGTTTTGACATGATATGAGCATGTAATAAAAGGTATGAGCATGTAACAAAAGGTATGATCCCTTTTGACTTCAAAAATGTCTTTGCTTAAACTAAGATTATATCATTTTTTAGTTGGTTGACTTTTTGAATATTATATGTGTTATGCTTTCACTCAAAAGATACAATTGAAGATAAAAACTTTCGTCTAAATGGATGCTTAATCGTTAATCACTTGCAACTCATTTGTGGGTCGGCAACGGAACTTAAAAGATCTTTATTATATTGTGGTCACCGGTTTGACTAACATGGCATCATTATAATTAAACAAACTTAAATGATTGAGAAACCGATGGTTCTGTTATTTTTCTTTTAAATCCAATATGTATTGTCCGATTATGTTCACATGTATAAATAACTGAATTAATCAAACTGAATTGACATGTAAACCAACTTTGATATATTTTATTTTCCTTTTTTTAAATAATATCTTAATAACTTATATGTCGAGTGGTGGACAATGTTTGTTATTCCTTTTTTATAAATAACATATTAATTTCCGTTTCCCTTTATAAATAAAAAGAATTACTAACATTCTATTTTGCGCATATATAATTAGATGTAATGATCCATCAAGAATCATTCAAAATCACAGGACCTCTCAAAACATGTTTTATTTAAAGACCTCTCAAAACATGTTTTATTTAAAGACTTATGTTATTCAATAATCATAATAATTATATAAACAATATAAGAAAGAGAACAATTGCTACCTGATCAGAAAAAAATATTTTGCTAAAATAGTGGTGGCTTATAGTGTTGCAACTTGCAGGTTGATTGTTGAAATAAAAATTAAGAGATAACAAGGAAGAAACTTTAGAATAGGAGAATAGCGTACAATGTATGAAAAACAATTTAAAGTTGCAGGTTGAGTTGTTGCAACTTGCCATCTCCACTTTGGTGGGATGGTAAAGGCTTTGGCCTTTGGGTGAGAGGTCCAGGGTTCGATTCCTGACAATGGTGGTATAATGTAAATAGTAGGAGTTAGGCATTAACATTCAAAAAAAAAATAAATAAATAAATAGGTGCTAGATTTGTCAAACATGAAGTCATTCTATTAAAAAGTACTACTATAGTACTATAGAATTTATTTATATTTTTCTAGTTATTACGAATATGTACTTCATCTACCATTTTAATTATTAAGATAAAATATCATATTAGTTTAAACATATATTGTAAAATTTAAAGTTTTTTTGCTTTTCACTTTACTCATTTGTTAATTGAATTTCTAGTTTTTTTTTATTGAATTTTATTACCGGATGTTATCTTACCCTTTTCTTTTTTTCATATTATTTGATTTGAAAATCGACTATTTCTATTATTATTTTAATCATAATAACAAAAACTTAAGGTACTATATTTTTCTTTGATTTTATCTTTTCTTTATTTATTTGTACTTATCTAGCTATATAATTTAATTTTAACAATTTAGTATCTATCTATTATGTATTGCTAAAGACATATTATCATACTATGACCGGCCGGTTAAAATTTTTTTTTTAACACTATTGGTTATATATTTGTAATAATTTTTGACGTATTCAATATCGAAATTTAGTTTAGTTATCTATTTTTTAATATGACTAGACTTGAACCAAACCAAACTAGACCGAAAAAAGTTATTAATATATGATAGCGAAATGACCGCTAAAAATTTCCCCTCCCCGAAAAATATTTCTAAGTCCGCCACTGAATAAAATAAAAGAAAAAAATGCTTATAGGTCAATACAGTTTGACTACCTCACTTCATATCGAATTAACAACTACAAGTGACTCGTTTCAGTATGTTACTTAGTGTTGCTCACGACTCAAACTAAGTGGTTCATAGTCAACTCAAACTCGGCTCATTTACAAACCCAGCCGACCATGCAACTAATCAATATCGAACGAGTTATTTCAAGCGAGTTTCAAGCTATTTAAACAATTCTAAGATTTACCAATGATGAAGGCACAAGTCTTTTCAATGATCAAGATTTGGGGTTAAATATTATCATTTGGTTTCACCAATGGTGAAGGGACAGTCTTTTCAAGAAGCAAAGTCAACGCCACACTTTGTAACCAAGTTTAAAACGCCAAGACTCGTCCACTCCACACAATTGGTTGGAAAGTTGCAAGTCACTTATCCAAATGAGACGGCCCACTAAACCAATTTGAACTTGTATGAACCGCTTTCGGCTTTCCTATAGGCTATAACTTATTTATTTACATCTTAATGTAAACAAACCATTTGTAATTAACAATCTCAAACTCAAAAGTAACTTATTTTATGCAGATAAATAAAGATGCTTTTATTAATCAAAATACCTACAAAATAATTTAAATTAACCCCATTTTCCCATACGCATGCCTTTAGCTAAACATACACAAACATATAACTATATAAGTGGCCATCATGATCCATTTTTTAACGTGAATGGGTTGATTAAAGCAAAAAATAGTAATAATAATAATAATAATAATAATAATAATAACAAAAATGAATATGGGTTAATTTGAGTCGTCTTAAATTAGGCAACAATTCAATTTGGGTATGCTCAAATTAGACAACACGCCAAAATTAGCCACCATTATATATAACTTTGTTAACTTAAAGCAAATCAAAATGAGTTGGCGCCACTCATGACCATTGTTTGTCCCTACCGCCTATACGCGGACATCACCTTCACGGCTCCACCCATGACCGCCATCACCAACAACAGTGTCGCTACTGCCGCCACCTTCATCGTTGTCACTAGCCACCAAAAACAAATAAAATAAATATAGTGGATAATCTTGTTTTGATTTCTTTTATCCCTAAACCTGTTCATTCAATCTGAGCCCATTTTAACTCAAACCAAATTGTTTTAGGGATGTGATCTTCATACATCGCCCCCATGCTTATTGTATATGCCTATACAGCTCGTATAGGCCTATACGTGCCTCACAAGCTACGCATGACTGACAAGTGTACGAATGGGACAAAAAAAACAACTTTGCAGCCTATATGACCGTATAGGCTCGTATAGCACTTGGTACACCATAAAACCTATACGGGTCGTGTAGGCTATACGATCATATAGAAAACTTTTGCAGAAAAACGTCATAATATAATCTTAAACGAATGTTCTTGATGTACAACTACAAATTACTTAACCAAGTATGTTATGCTAATATAAATTCAATTTAACCTATTATATTATTAAACCTTTAAATATTTTACTCATCTTCAAATTTTTATGTAAACACCTCGTAAGCAGTGCATTTACATTCTCTCTAACTTTTAGAATAAAGATAACATAACACATTATAAAAGTGTCTAATTTTTTTTAAATTGTCTATACGGCCCGTTTAGGCCTATACGACTCGTATTGGGATAAACAGCCCGTATAGGGCTATACAAGACACTAGAAACAATGACCGACAACATCTGACACAAACTAACACAACTTGGGTGCTATACGGCTTGTATAGCTCTATACGAGCCGTATGAGAAAAAGTGATGTGTGAGGATCCATATTGGTGTATGAGGAGGATCCTAAGCCTTGTTTTGTCAAAACAACCTGTTTTGTTTAACCACATTTAGACTTTTGCTAGGCTTAACATACACCATCACAATCATATTCACAAACCAAACACCCCTTGCATAAAGTGGGGTAATGCTAATATTCAAGAAAAGAATGAAAGCAAGATACCAAAATCAAACAGGTTCTTTTTACCCAACTCACAGAAGTCCCCTTAACATATGATAAAATCATTCTTTGGGCATCAAAAATGTCAACTACAATGACTAGTAATCTTTTGCTAAATATGTGCAATCTAAAACCTAGAATGGTTTTGATAAATAAAATTCCGATGCTATTAAACTCCGGTAACTGGAAAATCATGAACATAATCGTTCCATATGTCAGCAGCGATAGTGTCACGCAACTGCGAACTCTGTTCAATTTGTTGGGCATCAAAGAGTACATATACATCCATCATTTGATTACCACCAGCATGCATAAGCATCTCGGGGTTTTCAAAATCAGTTGGCTGTAAAACCGATTCCTCCAACCGCAAAACACAATTCTCATTTTCAAACCGTTTAAAGATGACATCATTAGGCGTTTCATCGCGAATGTAATTATGTAAAGCACAGGCTGCCACCACCAATTTCACCTGTCCCCCAACATATTTTCAGTACATGTTATTAAAAACAAAAAAGGAAACGAAAATGAAAACGAAAAAAACCACCTGTGTCGGTAAAGGGTAAGAAGGTGCTGACATCAGTATTGGAAACCGTTCTTTAAGTGACCCGAATGTTCTGTCAGTGACGCTTCGTAATAACGAGTGACGGTGATTGAATAACTCTTTAGCATCTTGCGGTTGAAACCCGTTTTCATGCTCAATTAACACGTATGGAGCGCCTACATATGGCGCAATAAACCCTGGAATGTTTGCATATTTGAAATCCACAAGAAAATATTTACCTGCAACATGTCCAACCAATGATATTATTAAAATCAAATTAATGTCACTAAATATTGAAAAAATTATTACAACCTTCAGGGACTTGAAGCTTGTTTTTCCTTGTAAGAACCGAATTTAAAATTTTAATATCGGGTGCCGACCCCTCCCAACCCGCTAGAACATATTGAAACTTCATATTAAACGAACATGCAGCAAGAACACTTTGTGACAGAACACCGTTTTTATTACGAAAAGGCCCTTGTTCATCAACACCAACAATTACAGGAAAATGTATGCCATTAACAGCTCCCACACAATCCTATATCATCAAAAACTTGTTAATAACTTTCTAACGGTAACTAACTTATAAATGCTAATTTAGTAAAATAGTAAAATACCATGAAATAAGGGAAAAATCTCGGATCATCTTGAATTTCTTCAGGAATCTGAGAGCCTGGCGGTTGAAAGAAGTCTAAAGATACAGAAATAATCGCACTCAAAACGTTATTAAAATGACGACTAATGGTTTCCCCCGAGTATTTAAACAGCTTTTGTACTGCACGCGTACGCAGGTTATGCCCAATAATAAACAAAAATATGGCCAACTGTTCCTCAACTTTTATTCGGGTGGTGTGGCGAAGCAGCCCTTTCGCTTTTAACTTGTCACACAATTTATAAAACACCTGTTTGTCCATACGGAAATTCTCTAGAAAACGCTCGTTAGAACCGTTCAAAACCTCATCTACAAACTTTGTACCAGGTGTCGGTTCGTTGGCGGTGGATTTAGCGTTAACGCCATCCGTTTCATCGTCAGAGGTGTCCATAGCAGCACTAATCCTTTTCATCATCAGAGCTCTCCAAAATTAGCTATTTGTGAGGTTAATTGTGATTAGGTTTAAACAAAGTTAATAAATTTAGACCTAATTAGATTCAATTACATACAATTAGATGGAATCAGTTGTTAATAATAATAAAAATGAACATTTCATATATCTAATTAATAACAAACTATGGCAGTAATCATTTGCTATTAACGAATATAAACTGCAACCGGAGCAATTAAAATGAAACGATTAAGATTGAACGTACCGGATACGATCAAAGCAATACACGCTAGGGTTTCAGCTACCGCCGGAACGAGCCAAGGAGACGGTAACATAAAAGTATGTTTAAAAAGTTAGCATGTTAGGGGCATTTTGGTCATTTGATGTCATTCTAATACTTTTTTAACCGCGTTTGGAATTAATCCCAATACCTGGGTGAACTTTTTCGAGACAAGATGTCATACATTCATACGGATTTGTCGCTCCAGGGCCTCACTGATAGAGGGTCCGCCACCCTTGAGTCAGGTGTTAAACCTGAACCATCACTCTCGTACCATTGAACCTAGGCATGTAAAAGAACTGAACGTTCGGTGAATTGTTTGACGGTAAGTTCGTTTATTTAATAAACGAGCGAACTTGAACAAAATAATTGTGTTCGTTTTCGTTTAACTAAACGAACATGAACACGTGTTTCGTTCGTTCATTTATGTTTATGAACGTTCGTTTATGTTCATTTATTTGTGTTTATTTATGTTCGTTTACATATTAATAACAATTAATTACTCTCCCCGTCTCATTAAAAGTGTCCACATTTTCTTTTTTATTTGTCCAATTACAAATGTCAACTTTCAAAATTTATTTGCCAATTTTCAAGTTTACCCTTAAACACACAACTATAATTAATAAACAATATTGATAAATTCAATTTCAAATGACACTATTGTCATTTGGTAAACAAAGAAAACAATGATTTAATCTACATTAAAATTTATGTTTTCAAACTAAGACATTTTGACCGAGACAGATGGAGTATTAAACATTAAATTGAAGAGTTGTCTATTTAATGATTTTATATTTGTTCAATCATGTTCATTTAAGTGTGTTCATATATGTTCGTTCATGTTTGTTTGTGTTCATTTAGGCTCGCAAACTGTTCGTATATAATTTAAACAAACGAACTTGTAAATTTTCATGTTTTAAATAAACAAACACGAATACAAAATATGTGTTCATTAAGTGTTTGTGTTTATTCAATTTGTTTACATGCCTAAATGAACCAGAAGCCCAATTGCGATGTCATTCTAATACTAACTAATAAAAGACGATCTTGTTGATACTCACAAACCACCATCTTAGCTGGTCCAATTAAGCTGAAAAACTAGACAGGTGATTAACAACTTTACTTAACGTATAAAGTGAAATGCCGTATATAAGTATGACTTTAAGTTTATGAATTTAGGAGTGTATATTTATTTATTTTTTAAAATTAAAATCTACATATGTATATTAGGTTACATGTCTTTAACGGTTTAACATGTTAGGACATGAATTTTAACATGTCTTAAACATGTCGACTTATTTAAGACACGAAACACGTTAAGCTCAAAACCAAACCTATTAGAATCTGTATTCAGGGGCGAAGCTATGTGGGGACCGGGGGTGGCCCCGGTCACTGCCGTTTTCTCCGTTAGTAGGGTAAATTTCGCGATTTTTCTTGAAAATTTTTATAGGTGTTAAGCGCGGTCACCCCTGATGTATTTTCCCAAAATGCTATCGGTCACTACTGTATTTTTTTTATAAATATAATACCCCATCGTTTGTTTTTTTTTAAAAAACCTCGTAATATTTATAAACAAAAGTTACAAAATAGTAGTCGAATAGTAAAAGATTTGTTTTTATAAATATTTTAGGTCTTTGCAATTCTTCTTTTAGGTATTCACCTTTAGGGATGAGATCGGTACCGTATTGGTGCCGGTATTGATACAAAAATATTCAGTTCGATATCGGTATTGAAGGTAAAATTTAAGATATACCGGTACCAAAACTCAAAACTTTGGTATCTATTCGGTAACGACGGTACCAAATTTGTACCGATTTCGGTACCAGTACCGGTATCAATCACGAATATGGTTATCCCTACTCACCCTTCCTCTCGCATCATCATGAATACTTTAGTTATTGTCGGCTAAAAAGTTATTTTGTTTTTTTTTTTTAATTATAAGAACAATTGTTTGAATAAATGAAGAAAAATTAGATATATAGATGTCATATTGTTTGATCCGACCCGATCTGACACGAACCGAATCATCGACCCGAAAATTTTTGAGTCCGTGACTTCGGTCACCCCGTGACTTAGTCCAAGCTTCGCCACTGCCTGTATTGTGTCGTGTTAACATGTCTGTGTCATAAATTGACAGCCCTATCAACCGTGTTGGTTTCCCCATGACCTTGAGAACCATCTTGGTCAACCAAACCATGTTCAACCATTCGCCCTGGTTCCCCGATGAACGGAGGAACCATCCTGGTCAACCAAACCAAGCTCAACATTGACCATGTCAATCGTGTGGATTCTACCATGACCAAAATAAGTGAAAATTTCAAAAATAGGTATTTTAAAAAACAAGTTTCAAGTTTTAAGTATCATTTGCAAAGAATTCTATAAATATATATTTTAAACTAGTTGTGACGACTGGATTCTTGGTGTCAACTGGTTGGGATGACTAGTAGTTTACAAAACTGATCGGGACAACTATTTTAAGCTATGAAAATATCATGGACCAGTATTTTGAAGCACTAAACTTGTCGGGACGACTATTTTAGGTAACAAATAGTCTGGGCAAATTTTAATGAAATTTTTTGTACTTTTGTTAATAGTATATTATTATATTTAATTTTACTCATAATTAGGTTTTCTTTTATAACATTTAAAATATAAAGTTTTACTAAATTCCAAATACATCGCTAAAACGTGTTTTTTTATCTACTCGCGGATATAAGATTTATTCAAGTTAATATGTTCTTATAAATAGATTAATTGCAAATCGTTTATGAGAGACGAATTAAATAATCTAATTAAAATAATTTAATTTTACAAAATTTAGTTAAAGTTCACTTAATCAAAACTCATTCAGTTATAATAATGTTCAGTTACATTATATGGAGTTATGGACATTAAGATTATTCAAACATCTTAGATGTCCTGGCTCCTAACACATTCAATTCTTTTTATTTCTTTTTTTTATTGAACTTCACACGTTAAATTCCTTAACGTCATGGGGTATACTCTAACCTATAAAGTGACATGACACTTTAAAGATGTATTAAACCACTCTCCACTTGTGTTAAGTGTGTTAAAACGGTCCATGGGCTATGCTTTTAAAGGGTTAAAAAGAACAATATGCATTAATTATGTATTAATTACTAATTGATTTGTTATATTAATTATGTGTTAAATGGGGGTTAAACCATTTCCTTTAGAGGACATAGAGTGAAAGAGAAAAAAATGAGTGATGTTGAATTATGTGGAGTTAAAATGGGTTAGAGTATACCCCATGGCCTAAGAGTGTTAAATTCAATTTACGAATATGAGTTCTTAAATGCTGGAACAAATAATGTAATTAATACAGTTATAAAATTCAGTGTTATAATTAATAACTTTTGTTATTAATCTACATGTACTTAATATTTTTTTAACAACTAAATGTTACAAGCCACATGGATTAAACCATTGACCTTACATTCTAGACCTAACTGCGTTACTACCCTGTTAAAGTGAGAATGACTACTTGTTCTCGACATTACATGCTTGATTTTACTTTTTCCGAAAAGGCTTTTTCTTTGTTAATACTAATGATTTATTTGTCGAATTCAACATTTGAATACAGCTATCAAATTCTGTCCATTGGTATTAATTATACATGAGAAATTAAAAAAAAAGATCATTCAAATTGTATTACGTGAATAGTAGATCACAATAATAACATTACATACTTAATGATCATATATACACATTCACACATATATACATAAATGTGTATTATGTATGTGTATGTATATATATATATATATATGTAATATATATTCATGGTTCTTAAGAGTTGCATTTCACAATGAGAAATCCGTGTTTCTTGATTTTAGTATTTGTGTTGCTGAATCTTGTTAATTATTCTACAGTTGATGGTTGTTTTGTGGTTAAGGGTTATAATGTACACATGTTAACCGGCATCCAATGGGACAATGTGATGGTTCATTGTAGATCGAGAGAAGATGATCTCGGAGTTCATGTACTTAATTTTTCAAACCTGGAATATACTTTTTCATTCTGTGAGAATGTTTTAGAAAGCACCATGTTTAACTGTAACTTTTGGCGCAAAGAATCCATTGATCCAATCATTTCAGGTGTTCAACCGCACCATGTTTAGGGCATGCTGTCAAGGTTATCATGATGGTAATACATGCCATTGGGGGATCAAGGTTAATGGCTTTTATTTCTTAGATAATCATGCTCATGTTTGGATTAAACAATATGATTGGATACATTCAAAATCGTCTAAAATACCTTTAGATGAGTTTGCACTCGGTTTTCCTTGATGTGCTTCAAATTTAATTTTGAAGTGAATAAATTTAAAAGTATTTATGAATGTCTATCTATTTTAACTTATTCTGCATTTTATGTTTATTATTAGTTCATGTACGGAGCCTTCGATTTTGCACCAATTGAAGTTGATAAATTTGACGTTAGGAGTCTAAGGTTTTAGAGTTTGAAAGAAAATTTTATTACAATTCCAAATTTGAATAGACACAATTACTCTCACTTGAATGTCATATGATATCATTTTTATGTTAAAAACTTATTGAATTAATTGATAGGACTAAATGTATAACCGTCTCATAAATGTTTGGACTAAATTTGTAATTTTTAAGTGTTAATTTGTTTGGCAACCCAATTATCAAAATCGTGACATCATTCCATTAATTCTTATAATTAACTTCAAAGGACGTAAAACAATTTAATTACTTTATTATTATAACACACTACACGTATTTTTTTCTCTTTTTGACTAACTTATGCGGTATACAGAGAAAATATACAAAGAAAAAATGCAATACAATAATTGATTAACGTACAAGAATACAAGTATACTTATTTTTCATGAAATTGATCCGTGAAATCACATCACAAGATCTCGAAATCGTCAATATATATTCAATTAATCATTTGTTCACCGAAATAAACAGTTTTGGATAGTTAATCGATATCAATTTTTTACTTTTCTTCACGAAAACCGTTTTTGAGCGTTTTAGTTTTTGGCTGAGCGTTTTAGGTTTTTGGTTGAGCGTTTTAGTATTTTTGCCTTTGAGCGTCTCGCGTACCTACTGTACGTTAAGAAATTATTGTACAGTATCTCGACCCTATATAATCATTATACATATTGTCTATTTATTTTAATTATTTTCAATAATGTATTAACGGTCATATCTTCTGCTAAACATTCAAGTTAATAGTATTTTGAATATAAACTTAAACATTGCATTAATCGTATTTTTATACACATTTTGTTTTGGTTATTATATTTTGGTCCTTTAACTTTACTAGTTGACATTTTTGGTATGGCATTTTTTGCGGGTGTTAGAGATAAAATAAGTGAAATGTTTATTAAATACAATTAATAATCATATAAATAATGTTAGTTTGGATTTTTGAGTGTTATTGGTCACATGGTATCAGTCAATGCATTATTTTTTTTGAACGACCAACTAAGTAACTTCGGGCCCCGTACGCGGCCTCCATTGGCTAAAGGTAGCCTGAGCCGGCCGCTAGTCCGGACGGACAGAGCCCCTAGCGGTCCACCTGTTGAGGGATTCCCCGGATAAAACCCGACCCCCACGCCCGCCTAACGGCACGACAGCGAGGAGCCGATAAAACCGGGTGAGATCAGGACTCGAACCCTAGCAAGCCAGGGTCATCCCTCATATCTCCCATTATACTTTGGATTGTTGAAATATATTTTGCCTATAATTTAATTATTTAACTGGATTTTCTAGAGGTTTTAAACTCAAGGTGGTTTTTAAAATAGCTTTGCTTTATATATAGATCCATGCATCATTATGGTATAAAAATGGAATATTGGTTTTAAATAAATTTAATTATGTTTAATTGGCAAATAATATTTTTAAATTCACTCTTGGCTAGTGGTGGTCTCAACTGAAGGTGCATTGTTTACAACGGTCCACGAGATCGCTGAAAAAAAAACATTTTTTGTGGAACATTCACACTTTTTGACGAAAAACTCAACTTGAACAACACCACCACCATCAACTGACTCACCACCAACCAACCACCACTACTTAAGCTTCACCAACTGATTTCGACAGCGGTTCTAAAGTTTCAACGACTTCAATAATTGAGGCTTTTACTAAAAGAAAAAGATTCTTAAAGGTTCGATCTAAGGTTACAAAGATGTTTGTGATGAAAAAGTTGAGTTTTCCAACGGAAATTGAGTGTTCGAGTAAAAACGTTTTTCCGACGACCTGCAACTAACGAGTTAGTCCTCCGTTAGTCGCGAACCATTAGCAATGCACCTTTAGTTAGGACTTCCACCAGCCAAAAATAAAATTGAGATTGTTATTTGTCAATAGAACATAGTTAAGATAATTTAAAACCAATAATTCTTTCTTTGAAAATGTATCATATCAAAATATTTATTTATATTAATTGTTACATCTTGATGGCAACAATGCACGTTACAATATGACCTGTTACAATATTACGTAAATAGCATGATATCATGACCTTCACATTACATGGTTGATAGTTAGATGTTATATAAGAGAGCACTCATTTTAAAGAGAAAATTAAAGAACCAATAAAGATTAAAAAAAAATTTTCAAAAAAATTTTATATACTTTTTTAAAAATTACTTTTTTTTTGTTTTTAAAATTTTTTTGTTGTGTGGTGAATATATGCAATAGTGTGTGTATTACATATATACAATAGTGTTTTATTACATATAATACAACACAACTGTATTTATACAATACACATTATTAAATTTAAATATATACAAATACAACACTATTGATGTATGCAATACACATAATTGTATGTATGTAATCCACACTATTGCATATATAATACAAGGGTAAGGTTAATGTAAAAAACAATAGCTTTGTGAGAAGAATAAGAATAGATTTAGGCCTTTAGATCTAAGATCTAGCGGTTGAGATTAGTAGTTTCTAAAAACCATATAGTTTCCTATTTACATGGCATATTGTCCTATTTAAGTGGTTTGGTTTATTTTAAAGGCTTCTCACACTTTTCACAAAACAATTGTTTTTTATTTGAACTCTCTTCTATAATACAATATTATACTATTGCACATATATATACACCACATCAATTTTTTTTTGCATATAATATAATAGTATTGCATATATACAATACAAACAATTGTATATATGTTATTCAACATTATTACACATATGATATGCACACTGTTGCACAAATCATATGTAATAATCTTTGTGCACTATATCAAGTTTTTTTTAGGTGAAGATAACAATATATAATAAGGCTAAAAGAAGAAAAATGTTGAAAATATTTTTTAAAAAAATATATATATTTATTAATTAATTCTCTAGTTCTGTATCTAAAAATGAGTTCTCTATTCATCATTTTCATATATATATATATATATATAGAGAGAGAGAGAGAGGAATGTTATAATAAGAAGTATATTTTTTTCTAAAAAGTATAGAAAATATGTTTTCACCATTAGATTTAATAAAACACACCGCAACTAAAATAAAAGACACAACACAATAAACACACCGCAATTAAAATAAAAGACACCGCACAATAAACACATTTTCCATATACACCGTTTATCAACATATCTAACGCACCAGATTACTTCTTACAGTATTTCTTTGACACACTCCGCTTCTTATTATAACCCCACCTTATTTATATATATATATATATATATAGGATTAGGTTCTTTTCATAAGTGATTTTATAGAGAGAAGTGTAAGAAGTGATCTCAACCATTAGATTATTAATCAATGGTTGAAACATTATTGTATTTATTGTAATTAATACAATTTGAAAGACATTAAAATAAACAAGAAAATGTTAGTTTAGGTAAAATAAAATAATTCATCATTTAATTTATCTCATCCATCCCTAAATAAAAGCTCAAAGCATAAATATTTAAAATTTATGATTTGTAAGTTACAATTTATTAATTTCTTTTTCTGTTTAGTGTAAGATTTAATTTTGTTTTTATTTCACCAATAAAATGTTTATAGTTTATAACATTTAAGCAAAATATTATCTTCATCATCGATTGCTCTTTTGAAAAATAAATAAATAATTTGAAGATGTGTAAGACGGAAAAAAATGTGTACGGGGAAATTGAGAATGTGTACAAAAAGATGTGTATGTGAAAATTAAAGATGTGTAGATGAAAAATTTAGATGTGTATGAAAAAGTTAAAGATGTGTATGAGATATTTGAAGATGTGTCGGAATAAATTAAATATGCGTATGAAAAAATGAAGGTGAGTAGGACGGAAAAAAAAGTGTACGGCGAAATTGTAGATGTGTAGGAAAAAAATATTTTGTGTATAAGAAAACTAAAAGATGTGTATGAAAATAAATTAAGATGTGCATGAAAAAACTAAAGATGTGTAACAAGAAATTGAATATGCGTAAGAAAGATTTGAATATGTGTAGGACGAAAAACATGCACACGAAGAAATTGAAAATGTATTTTTGAAGAGGTGTAGGAAAAAACAAATTAAGACATGTATGTAAAAATTAAATATATGTAGAAATTTTTGAAGAGGTGTAGGAAAAAATTATAGTTGTGTAGGGTGAACTCAAAAGATAGAATAAAAAATTATAAAGATTTACTATTTTATAGATTTATTGATTTTTTTAAATATTTTAGTATTTGTAATTAAATTAATTATATTAGTTGAAAATGTAACCTGTATGGTTTAATTATGTAATAATTGGAGAGAGAATATAATTATATTATTTTAATATTATTTTTATTTACTTTTAATGATGTAAGATTAAAAATGAAAATAGTGGTCCAGATTAACTTCTCGCACTTCTCGCTGTAACTTGACTTCTCGCATGAACCATCCCCTATATATATATATATATAATAGGGTTCAAATAAAAAACAATTGTTTTGTGAGAAGTGTGAAAAAACTTTAAAATAAACCACACCAACTAAATAGGACACTATACCATGTAAATAGGAAACTATATGGTTTTTAAAAACTACTGATATCAACCACTAGATCCTAGATCTAAGGGCCTAGATCTATTCTTATTCTTCTCACAAAACTATTATTTTTTACATTAACATTACCCTATATATATATATGTATATATATATATATATATATATATATATATATGGCTTGGGTTGATCTTTTGAGTTGAGATACACAATGAAGAATCTATTTATCTTTGTATTGATATTTATAGGGTTAAATGTTGTCAACAGCTGCTCCATATTTCTAGATGGGTATATTGTACACATCAAGTCAGATATCGTTAACGATGCTGTGACCCTTCGTTGTCAATCGAAAGATGATGATTTGGGAACACACGTTCTTCGATCGCCAAACCTTGAATACCAGTTTTCATTTTGCGACAATTTTGGCAGAATATCCACTCTCTTTTTCTGTCATTTTTGGTGGAAAAATCTTGAACAAGTGTTTGACGTGTTCAACCCTGATTTGAAACCATTTTGTTATGAAAATAAAAAGGAAGGAAATACATGTAATTGGGAGGTCAGAGAAGATGGATTTTACTTGTATGTCAATCACCAAACCTGGCAAAAAGAGTTTTCTTGGAAACAAGTTTCTGGAAAACTCATTTGATATGCAGGTTGATCGATCTTGTTTCCAATTGAGTTTAATTATAAACAATTCTGAATGAATAAATGCATCTTAGTTCAATTTCTAGTCTCTTTTTAGTTATTTCAAATCATTTAGGGGGTGTTTGGTAGAGGGATTTGATTAGGGAGAAATGGAATTAGAAATATTTCTTTTGTTTGTTTTCCACTTTTCATTTCTATTTCTTTAAAACTAGAGAATTCCATTTCTCTTTAAAACAAAGAGAAATCCATTTATCAGCAGCCTCCTCATAGCATGTCACCACCTCGTCTCCGGCCACCACCCCGTCTCCGGCCGCCACCTCGTCTCCAAGTCTGCAACCGCCACCTCGTCTCCAAGTCTGCAACCACCACCCCGTCTCCGCCGTTCGCAGTGGTGAACACAGAGATAGTAACCGGTTGTAGGTTGCAGGTGGTACGGGTGAACGGAGATTAGGGTTTCAAGTGGTGGTTCGTGGTAGGTTAGGGTTTTCAGATGGTCGGGTGATTGTGGTCGCAGGTGGGTGACAGTGGTGGTGGAAATCGGCGGTGGTCGCAGGTGGCTTCTGATTATCATCATCGTCATCGCCACCACAACCATCACCACAAAATCTCCAAAGAGGCAGTGATGACAGATCTGAGCCTCCTTTTTCTATATCTTATGTTCCAAAAATTTGAATCTTTTTAATTTCTTGTGTACTGTGGTTGAAGAAGGGAATTTGGTGACGGCAGCCGGTGGTGGTGGGCTGTGGTTGAAGAAAGGGCTGTGGTGGTGGTGCTGGTGGTGTGGGGCTGTGGTGGGTCAGAGGTAGAATTTATGAGCGGTTTGGTAGCATTTTATTGATTTCAGTTTTAAGGGTTGAATCGGTCAAAGGTAGAATGTATTTGGTTTATCAAAAAAACATCTTTTAATGATTAAAATTCAGAGATATGTTGAATGATTGAGAGACCATCTCTTAAGTCAGATCTCTTAATCATTCTATACAAGATCGCGAACAACCCCTTAGATTGTTTAACGTATAAAAACGGATAGTACCTAAAGAAAAGAAAATTTTAGCAAAACTAAGTTTTTACATGTAAAACAACAACATCATCATCATCATCATCATCATCATCATCATCATACTCAATAAATCCCACAAATAGCAAAGTTATGGTAGGGTCTGAGGAGGGTAAGATGTAGACAGCCTTACATCTACCCCGTAGGAATAGAGAGGCTGATTTCAGTGAGACTCTCGGCTCGATAGTAGTTTTGCATCAAGCCTTCAACATAAGGCACATAACACTCAACCATTGGGACACCCACCGATTGGTGCATGTACCTTTGTCTTTCGGCCATCAATGCCACCCGATGACGTCTGATTAACCTTCCGCCACTTTTAACGTTATTTTCACAAAATTAGTAAAATGATGTTAAAGTTAGTGCAATTTCACTTCTGCCCACTCGAGGACCCACATATATACATTATATTTGTGCACCTCAACCAGGGCGAATGTAAAACAGCATTACAAAAGAAGAAATTAAATTTTGTAAAACAAGTTTTACATATAAATTTATGTGAATATTAACATATAAAGTAATCAAAAGAAAACTCTAATTATTATAACGACTTAACTATTTTTACAAGTAAAAAAGAAAACTCATTTAAAAAAAATAACATGTAAAAAACTTAATATTTAGCTGTTAGAAAAATAAAAAAAATAAGGCATGTCGGGTTAAAGGTCGAGTTAAATTGTACTCTTACGAACCCGACGTAAAACGTACATTCACGTGTCATTATAGTATAAAAATAAATAACGTATCATATTAAAGGCATTTATTTGTAAGTCGTTACATCTTGATGCCAACATGGCATGCTATATATATGATCCGTTATTATTACGGTATAACGTGAATATATAATATTATATCATGATGATCACATTACATGGTATATATGTAGATGATATATAATTATACAAATATGCATATACATGTATGTATGTATATATATATACACACACAAGCTCGGGTATTTTGAGTAAAGATACACAATGAAAACTTTGTTTGTCTTTGTATTAATATCTGTAGGGTTGAATGTTGTCAATGGTTGCTCCAAATTTGTAGATGGGTATACTGTACACATTAAGTCAGATATTGTCAACGAAGATGTGACCGTTCATTGTAAATCGGGAAATGATGATTTGGGAAGCCACGTGCTTCGGTCGCCGAACCTTGAATATGAATGGTCGTTTTGCAACAATATTGGCGGATCCACTCTATATTTTTGTCATTTTCATTGGAGAAATCTAGAAATCTTGAACAAGTATTTGATATGTTTAACAACAAATTGTCTCTATGATGTTAGGAAAATAAAAGAAAAGGAAATACATGTAATTGGGAGGTGAGAGATGATGGATTTTACTTTTATTACAATCACACAGCTTGGCACAAGGAGTTTTCTTGGAACCAAGTTTCTGGAAAACTCATTTGATATGAAGATTGGTCTTGTTATTTAATTTGCATAAATAAAATAAATAAATAAATAAATAAATACATCTTTTTTTTCCATTTTCCTTTTATTTTTGTCTGTTTTTATATATAGTCATGTTGTTACGTTGCTTGTATTTTCTCAGCTTAGTATATGTTGTGTTTCTCCAAAAGGAAAAAAGAAAATTTTATTTTACTTTAATTATATATAACATAAAAATAATACATAGATAAACATTTATATATTATTTAAGTTTCAGCAATAAGTTTATAAATCTAACAACCTTTTATTATTTAAGGGATACCTTTAATATCATTAAGTGTTGTAAATGAAACTCATTAAATTAATTTTTTTATTGAAGTTTAGGAGTTTATTTAACTTCTAAATGTTTCAATTAATTAAAATTTTAGAATACCAAGTTATATAAATTACAATAAGTTATATAAAAGTTGTAAACTTATTGACCTTAAATATGTTTTATTATTTATTTTATGAAGTTACATATATAATATTGAGACGTTATTAGATTTAATTATACAATATTAGGAACTAAATAGTTTATCATAACAAACAAATTAACTATGAGAAATATATATAAAAGATGTTGATAATTCGAAAGTCCGGAGGCTGACGATCAGATGACAGGGACCAAAATCTCTCAATCACATAAAAGTGTTCGGTTCAAATCTTGGGAAGTAAAAATTTATTGTAGAAAAAAAAATGATCAAGTTTATTATCCTCCATATCTTTGAATGTAATAAAGTTTATTATCATTTGATGCTAGTTGTGTTGCGTTGCTGGTCAACAAATTTACTAAAATTAAAACAATCAAAAAGCAATAAACAATTAAAAACAGAAAACAACAAAATGCGGAGTAATAAAATAAAAGCAGTAAACACATATGTGAGTCATGTGACATGTGTTTTTAAAGTATCAAGGATCTAATCTAAACTAAAAACAATTCTAGATATTTATAGTAACGTTTTATAATTGTTTCAATTGTATCACTAAGTTTTATAAGTAAAAAAAATAGCATGTTACATGATTACTAAAGTTTGTATTTCTCGTAGCATTGCACGAGCACCACTATAACAGAGTTTTGTTTGCTTAAAATTTAGAACAAAGTTTATGCAATTAAAACATAAAAGATTTTATTAATAGTTTTCTTACCTTATTATTCGGCTTAAGAGTTCCCAAAAATAAGTTTCTATTTATGTCTAGAATTATTTGATTTAATTAGAAATGATTACTTATAACTGTCTTAAACCCTTTTAAAACTCTTCTTCTGGAGTTGAAGAGGTAGGTCCCAGCAGAGCCCAATTGGACCCGCAAGACTCACCTTGAACAGGGACGTCTGCGCAAGGACCAACTGCTCCAGCAGGACCCACCATGCTCAAAGAGCCTTACGCGCAGTACGCCAGCTGTACCCGCAGGGAAAGCCTCCCAATGGTGAAGTACCCCGCCTGTTCCCGCAGCTGCGGATACAAGCCATCAGGGAAGGCTACCCGCACTAACAGCAAGGCTACACGCACAAGGCATTAGCTACTTCAGTAGTCACATGAAGGAATGAGCAAGGCGGGAATACTCCCGCCCAAGTGAGCCAGTCCGTATGCTTCTGGAAGGTCTTTCGTACTATACCTACTAAGGTATGGGCGGAACAGACAAATTGACCAAAGCAGCCCATGAACCAATCACAGGGTGACAGCTCACCAACAACAATACGAGGAGGAGCACCCTCTAGTACTGTTTGTCACTATTAGCCGCTGCCTACTCACCAACCCTTACGAGGGGACGTGCGCAGCCTACAGTTGGTGGAACAGTGCGTAGCCGGCAGTAAAGGAACAGTATACAGCCGACCTTTACTGTTGGCCGTAGCCTACCCACCAACCAGCATGGCCTGTGCGTAGTCCACTGTTGGTGGAACAGGATTACTATTCAGCCGGCTGTACCTTCTAGGAAACCTACCTTCGGCTATAAATACTCCAACACCTTGGAATGGTAAGGACATCATCTGATATCTCAATCTTATCTAGCAATCTCTCAATATACACTTATATTCAGAGCAATCTAGTCTGATTCTCACGCCGGAGGGTGGTCACAAGGAGGAACCCCCCCCTTCTCAGTGACGAGCTTACGGTGTCTGTTTTGCAGGTCTCCTGAAGAACAACCTTCTCTGTTGGACCTCATCCCCGTGGGAAACATTACTTAACCCCCAGATTATCTATAATCTGTCCAGGGTTCACTTAGTGTTTCTTCATTGGCGCCATCCGTGGGACGGGGTTCACTTAGCCTTCCACACCCGGCTCATCCTCAGCATCACCATCCCGGACTCCGCAAACCGGTAAACCGGAGATTGGACCCGAGATATCTTCGCAAACCATTCCGCCTCCTGGTAGTTGGAGGCGTGAAGGCTGGGAAGTGCTTGCCAGTTCTTAAATTTCATGGCAATGGGGATGGCGCGAGCGGATATGAAGAAAAACTCCCTCTTCCACGCGCGAAGACTGCGCTCGGTCGCGCAGATCTTTAAACCCTTAATCCGGGTTGTCAACGTGTACCACCCCTTGATGCACCTCCAAGTGTAGAAGGTCATCAGGCGGTCAACGTAGGGCTCAACACCCAGTATCCGGCACACCCACTCAAAGTGGCGAATCTTGGCGATCGCCATGGGGTGCAACTCGGTCAAATGAACACCGTGCCTCTCAAGGACACGGTAAACAAACTTTGTCAATGGGAACCTAAGATTCCCATAGACAAAGAATGCAGCATAAACCCCGATCTTGCCTCTGGGGGCATCGTATACCGTCTGGTGGGGTTCAGGAAACTCAGGCTCGAGAGACTCGAGCATGAACTTCCTGACGACGTACGAATATAGATCGCCAGGCAGAGCACACTGGCACTCACCAGCAGTACTCTTATCATCAGCTGAAGAATCGATATCACGAGACATTTTGTTAAAGTAGAAAACGATTTCGGGAGAATGCTTGCCTAAAAAGGATGAGTATTCGCCGGAAATCGCTTAAAAGATGAAGAGAAGAGTGAAAGTGTGGATTACAAAGAACCCTCTCCCCCTTTATATACTAATCGCAATTAATGCGATGCATTTAATACGGAAGAGAGAGAAAACGAAGGTGCAATGAAACTATGACACGTGGCAAAAAGCAAGCTGGCAACAGCTGTTGACAGGACGCATACCATTAATTTAGCGGCCACGCGCCCGAAAAATCGCGCCCACGCGCCTGAAAAAGCGTCTGGAATGACCATGTACTGTCACATCACCATAACTTCCTGCACGTCCTGACACAGTCAGAAGAAACCGTCGCACGACGTTTCAGATGTTTGGACTGTTCTTATCCTTCCACCAACTCTTCGAAATTTAAAATTCAAAATTCAAAAAGATTCAAAAGTAAGCGGGAAAATACCCCTTACCTTGGCAAACAAGTAACCGTAAGACGGATGCGGGTACAGTGTTAAGGCAAAAACCTTCACATACCTAGCACCCGCAGGGAATT
Organism: Bidens hawaiensis; assembly: GCF_021521415.1. Lineage (NCBI taxonomy): Eukaryota > Viridiplantae > Streptophyta > Magnoliopsida > Asterales > Asteraceae > Bidens > Bidens hawaiensis. The sequence goes on along the minus strand of NW_027501266.1, from coordinate 31,432 downwards.
GAAGCCAAGTATACCTCGGCAACCAAGTAACTATAAGACGGGTGCGGGTACAGTGTAAAGGCAAAACCCTTCACATACTTAGCACCAGCAGGGAATTGACGCCAGGAATACCTTGGAAATAAAGTAACCGTAAGACAAGTGCGGGTACAGTGTAAAGGCAAAACCCTTCACATACTTAGCACTCTGCAGGGAATTCAAACCAAGAAGGATCTTCTGGGCCACGCTTGCGGAAACGGGAATAACATCCCCGCATGACGGGAATGTCGAGAACTATATTGGTTGAAACTCCAAGATGGAATTGGTGGTTTTAGCATGATTGATCACTATGTTAAAAACTACCAAGACCCCATGGAGAATCCACACGAATGGGACTCAACGCTCCTGACGTGTGAGGAGGTTACAAACCTACCCGCTTCATACCCAAAGATCAAGCAGAAAAGTCGGGAATTTCTGCGTGACACCAGGAAAACCGCGGGAAGAATCACCCCGGAAAACCTAAAAACTAAACCCTTTTCAAAACCCCTAGCTAAGTCCAAAAGTTCACCTCACTTATTAATAATTCATGAGAAGAACATTGGACTGGGGGGACTTGAAGAGGTAGGTCCCAGCAGAGCCCAGTTGGACCCGCAAGACTCACCTTGAACAGGGACGTCTGCGCAAGGACCAACTGCTCCAGCAGGACCCACCATGCTCAAAGAGCCTTACGCGCAGTACGCCAGCTGTACCCGCAGGGAAAGCCTCCCAATGGTGAAGTACCCCGCCTGTTCCCGCAGCTGCGGATACAAGCCATCAGGGAAGGCTACCCGCACTAACAGCAAGGCTACACGCACAAGGCATTAGCTACTTCAGTAGTCACATGAAGGAATGAGCAAGGCGGGAATACTCCCGCCCAAGTGAGCCAGTCCGTATGCTTCTGGAAGGTCTTTCGTACTATACCTACTAAGGTATGGGCGGAACAGACAAATTGACCAAAGCAGCCCATGAACCAATCACAGGGTGACAGCTCACCGACAACAATACGAGGAGGAGCACCCTCTAGTACTGTTTGTCACTATTAGCCGCTGCCTACTCACCAACCCTTACAAGGGGACGTGCGCAGCCTACAGTTGGTAGAACAGTGCGTAGCCGGCAGTAAATGAACAGTATACAGCCGACCTTTACTGTTGGCCGTAGCCTACCCACCAACCAGCATGGCCTGTGCGTAGTCCACTGTTGGTGGAACAGGATTACTATTCAGCCGGCTGTACCTTCTAGGAAACCTACCTTCGGCTATAAATACTCCAACACCTTGGAATGGTAAGGACATCATCTGATATCTCAATCTTATCTAGCAATCTCTCAATATACACTTATATTCAGAGCAATCTAGTCTGATTCTCACGCAGGAGGGTGGTCACAAGGAGGAACCCCCCCTTCTCAGTGACGAGCTTACGGTGTCTGTTTTGCAGGTCTCCTGAAGAACAACCTTCTCTGTTGGACCTCATCCCCGTGGGAAACATTACTTAACCCCCAGATTATCTATAATCTGTCCAGGGTTCACTTAGTGTTTCTTCAGGAGTCTAATGTTTTCCTCTCATAAATCATTTTCAATCATGTATCGTTTCGCACTGAATGTTGCTTCTAAATCCAGGTTTCATTATCTCTAACAATTGTTTAATTTACGTTTTTGTTCATCTAAATAGTTTTTGAATTCTTCTCAGGATCGCAAACAGAACTCAACAGGTAATGTACTGATCTGTTTGTATGTGTGCATGATGTTTTTTACACATCTACATATGTTCTGCCGAAACTAAATTGGAAGTAGGTTGAATTTGAGAAGAAACTATGCGGATAAAGACGTAAGATTTGGAGTTGAGGCCAGGGCTTTATTGCTTAGAGGTGTTGAAGAGGTTTATGATGCTGTTAAGGTTACTATGGGCCCAAAGGTACTTTAAACATTCGATTTTGTATGTGATTATACATTGATTACTTGTGCGGTTGTTAAACGTGTCCAACACCAAACCAGATTGAAGGCTCATAAAATCTCGGAGAATATTTAATATAATAATTAGTTTATTATTATAAGATAAATTAGTCTTATTTTATTTAATCCTATTTGTTTTAGATTCAAATTGTGTATTTGAGTTGGTATAGGATTAGTCATGAATGGGCTCTATTAGAAATCTTCTTCAGGAAGCTTTGGGTTTGAAGAAGCCCCTCCAAAGAATTGATACGTCGCATTCTCTTTCTCGATCTCTTGTGCAAATTCAAAATTCAAAATTTGATGCACAAATCTATACTTCTCTCTCTCTCCAATTCAAACGATTTCACCATGTACGTTTATGATATTCCACAAATTAGAGATCATATTATCTTTCAATTGATCTTCATTTCTTCAACAACATCGGTATATAATAATAGGCTTTTCCATTCATTATGTTATCGGTATATTACGAAACAAAGGTTTGTCCTTCTTCACACGGGTTAGTTTGTTGATTTGTTAACCTAATTTTCTGATTATGGTATTTTTTTTTTCAAAATCTATGTTCTTCAAATTAATATCATTTGTTTCGTTAGTTTTGTTTAGTAAGATTGGTGCTTATAATATAGGTCGGATATGTCTTGAATGTAATAAGGTTAATGGCTCTGTGTTTTCTTATCAGTTTGTTTAGATTCCCTGGTGATACTTCAGCTATTAGAGATCAATTGCTTAAAATAGGATCATCAAGGTTCGAATTTTGGGTTTATAAGTTTTGGGTATTTATTTATATTGCTATGACATCTAAGAATCAGGAAATCAATTTGTTAAAATTAGATTCAAACATTATGTTTTAACTATCTTATCCATGGTTTTATTGTTTACAGTCAAAAAGCTTCTAGACTTTCAAACAGTGTATTGTTCTTCATTTATATGCTCACATTTAAGGCTTTATGTCGGTGATTGTATGCAATGCAAGACAAAGGAGCCAGATTGTTCAATTTGTTGTCCACCTTTCTTTGACCAAAGGCAAGCAGGTAAGGTTTTAATCTGGTTATTTTCTTAGATAAAGATTGTTAATGGCACTATTGCTCATATCAAGGTTTTGATCATCATTTTGTTCATTCTACAAGTACATTAGGAATGGATGATTTTATGAGATCAAGAATTAAATTTAAATTTGTAAAAGTGCTGTTAGTGTGATTTGTTGTTGATTATGGACTTACTTGGTTGATTGTGGATGAGAATAAAAAGCAGTTTATTTCTCTCTCGGGATCTATAAAGCTTGTATTTTTTTTACTTACTTTGGAGATATTTAATAAACTTTTTTCTAACTTTTTAGATATATTAAACTTGTAAGCAAACATGGATTAGAAATATCTTTTTGCGGTTTGGATCCTATCAGTCTGTGCTTAACATGGCAAATGACTAGAAGACGTGGAGATATGAAGTTCATAAGTAAGTCCATGAATCATTCTTTTTTGTTATGTCTTGTGTATGTTTAGAGATGATTAAATAGTCAAAATGTGTATCTTTATTTTGATCTTCATTTTAGTGGTTATGTCTAATTCTTTCAATTATAAATTTAGAAAGATTTGGTTCACGAGTGGGGTCTAGATTATGCTCTCCAGAAATTTGTTGAGGTAACTAACCACCTCTTTCATTTATTTTCGTCAATTGTTTACGCCATGAAGTTGATCATGTACTCTCTTTTTATTATTGTTATTTATTTTTGGTGACATAGACTGCACATGAAAAGATTAAATTTATCTTATCAAAATAAAAATAATGGGTTTGGGCCACAACAGGTCTTTTAAGAAATTGGTAACTTTGGTTCGGCCTAGAAAGGGACATATTTTTCTATAAAAATGTTCATTTTGGTCCGGGACATATTTGTTTCGGCTTGTATATGGTTCAGGGCTTCAGGCCATAGCGGGTCTTTTCAACGAAATGATTATTTTGATTCGGAGCAGAAAGGGTCTTTTTAGAATGTGATCATTATAACGAATCTTTTTAACGAATAGGTGATTTTGAGTTAGACCAGAAAGGGTCTTTTTAGAAAATGATCATCTTTGTTCGGGCGGTACGGTTTTCAGAAAATACTAACAGGTTTATTTAGAGGTTAACTTTTTTGTAAAATTTTGTATCATATTGGCATGTTGCAACAATTTTAAAACATTGATTGGTTTGTAGTTCTGCCATGGTGTTTGAAAAAATATTTAAGAGAAGACCTTCGAATTTGCTTCAACATTAACATTAAACACCCAATCTCAACAAAGCCTAATTCGATCGTTAATTTTCATTGTCGTTAGTTTGGTTAGCTCTGAAATTAGATCTGTCCTTTCAGTTTTCAAGATTTTGCAGTTTGTTATCGACTTCAATAGGTATGTTTCGTTTTAACTATTTAATTCCGCTCGATTATTCATAACCTTTAATTCAATCTGAGTTCTCGTATTTGTTTCTCCATGATTTGGTGCATTAATTACGTCATGCTACAGAGCAAAGAGACATTGGAGTGGATATTAGGTAAGATTATTCATTTCAACACACTCATATTTGAAGAATAAAAATACAAACTAGAGACAAGGGAAAAAAACATATACCGTAGCATAGAATCCAATTGGGTTTAACTGTCACTTTTAATCCATTGTCAGACTCATTGTACATGCTCTAATATTGAATGAGGTTGTTTTGGTTAGTATAACTGATTTACAAATATTGATAGCGTCCCATGGTTAGTTTTAGAAGATTTTCATCCATTATTTTTGTTTAATTTATGCTTCAGGAATATTTGGTTTTTATTGAAATAGTCATTCAAATTATCTAAAGCATCATTCTAGGACACTTTATATTTATTTGTTTCTGTTCATTATTTGTAGTTTTTTTTTCTTTCATGTTTTAATGTTATACATTATTATCATTAGTTGGATTTTGTAACGATGCATTTCATTAGTTGGCTTCTGCAATGAGTAGTTCATCCAGAGAGGATCTAAGAAGTTTCTATGAGCAATGCAAGTGATTCGGAAACCGAGTGGGCTGAGAAGGACGAGCCAAGCGTGTACATCACCATTAGACAACTGCCAGGTGGCAAACGTGAGCTGAGGCATGTTCAATTCAGGTAAAGATGATGTTTTGAGAATTTTCAATATTATTATTGTCAGTAATGCCATTCTGGTTTATAACTTGTACAGAAACTGTAAAATAACAAAATGCCCCTAATCAAGTTTTTACTCTACAAACAGTTTTAACCTATAACTTGTTGACACACAACAAGAGTATTTGCCTTCTTACAAATTCATCTGGCAGGTATTTTCCACCAGTTTTATTTCATTTTCCCCAATCATGGGTTAAGGTTAAAAGTTCAGAAAAATTTAAATGACAAAAATGCCGTTAACTTGAGAAATTTCCACTCTTTTGAAGTATGCAACAATTGATGATGCAAACTCCAATTTTTGTTTTTATTATTACTTTACAAACAGGTTTATTAAGCTACAACATAGTGACACCTCACAAGAGTATATGCCTTTTCGAAAATTTGTGGGCATTTTCGTCGTCCAAACAATTTTGGTTCGATTTTGCGCAAAACAAAACCAAATTGATGTTTCGGTATTTGGATATGTGTTGATTACTTGAGTAGACCACGCTTACGTTATTCAGTGCTTTATCTTTGTTTTTTCTTAAATATATATAATATTCTTATTTATTTTAAAATGATGAATATTTGTTTTGTAGTATAGATAAGTTTTGAGAAATGACTGCAAGAAGAAAAATAGAGGCAGAATTACAGTACTTGTGATAGTAAGTCCTTGGAGATAGATGACTTTGTTTTTCTTTGTAAATGTGACATATAATCCATTTGAATATCATAGAAGTTATGTGTTGTGATAAAAGTTTATATTGTATCATTTTATTATATTTTATTATGTTTAATTTGGGATCCACTAAATGCAACAAACCCTATAAGGCACTTTTGTAATTTTATAATTACTAGTTTGGTATCATATATAAACTTACAAAGTTAAAATATTGTGTTTGTAGAAAACATCAAATGTTTTGTTTTACTATTATTGCATTAAAAATTTTTTAACCCGTGTGTCACACGGGTATATAATAATAGTTATTATCTACCTATACTAATAAATAAAAATAATAATGATGATATATCCTAACCACATTCAATCTTTTTTAATCTTCATTCTCCTTAATCTAAGCTATCCATGGGTTATGTATTTAATTGATAATGACACATTAATTGTAACCCATATGAAAAAATGTATTTAATGTAATTTAAATCACATTAACTTTTACTAACCCATTAAATCTAATTTTACTACTAGATATATAAAACTTTACCATAATTTTTAAAAAAGCATATAAATCATAAACCATTGAATATATATAATAAGTTTAAAATCAAACGGTGAATTATTAAATTAGTTAAATAATGACTTACTAACCATTATCGTATAATAGATATTTAGTTACGTGTGTATATCAAATTTAGTTGAATAAATACAATATTTATAATCTTACAATTTGTAAAACACTATTTAATTTACATTCTTATTGATCATATAAAACATCTTGAATATATTTAGGTACGAATAATTGATTTTATGTCATACTGAAACAATATTTTAATATTAGGAAAATGTATAATTTAAATATGTAACATTTAAAGTGTGTGATAATATTAAAACTAATCTATAGATTCAAAAGAAAACCCCTAAATTATGTATGATTAAATATATAAATTTCGGTCATTTGACAAATCCCGTGTAATACACGGATTCAAAAGCTAGTTGTTATATAAAAATAGATAGCCTATCCGAAAATCTCCACGTAAGCAACTCAAAACAAAGTCATAGGATTCTAAAAAGGCCATTGTGGGATTATCATATATGGTAGAGGTGTAAAGCCTTTTAGATGGATGGTATTGGGTTCAATTTTAAGAAAAGAGGAAATTATTATTATTATAAAAGAAGAGTTTGGTGCCACAAAGTGGGTTTTTTATGTTTTTGTATATGTATTAATTGTTTTGATTGATAGCAAATACATTGGTCTTGGCTTGGTGGTTATGTTGGTAAAGGAAACTTTTTGTGCCAGTGTGCAGCCCAGGTTCGAATCCCTGGTGCAGCAAATTGTTGTTTTATATTTTTAGATTGTGTTATTTATGTTTTTTGTGTATATGGTTTATGTTTCAACATTGTTTTATTATTTTCTAATTTTGTTATTTATGTTTTTGTGTTTGGTAGAATGGTTATCTTTTCAAATTAACTTTGGAGTGGACTGGATAATTATGTTGTTAAGTGAAACCGACCGAGTTTGCGTACAATCACCGCATTTTGTGTTAGTATCGGTACAATAACGAATACTGACAGGATACCAATTTTGTTTCTATTTTTGTTTTTGTTTTTTTAGTTTCGGTATCATAACAAGCGTGACAAAGACTGCCAAATTTGTGTAACACACATAACCTAAGTTTTTAATTTGTTTTTTATTTTAGTTCTAATGTCATAACGCACATAATCAAAACTGATCGAACTCATGTCGACTTACCGCCTCAAAGTCGGGACCTGCAATATTTGGGTTTTAACAACCTGCCTGGCGCAACACGTTGGGTAAAACACTAGTTATTATTACATATAACTTGGATGCGCTCAAGAGCTAGCTGTTGCTTTTTGTCATTGAGTCATCTCGTACAGAGTATCTACGCAATTATTTGTTTTTGACCGTTCAAAAAGATATACAAAAGCTTAAAAAAATTACGCAAATATAAATGTTTTTTTAAATGGGAATAATGAGTATTTTACATGTAAATTGTGGCCCCGCCAAGATTGCGCCCCTAATTGGAGTGGATCATTATACATTAATAAATGTAAATATGTACAGTTTGTCACCCGGATTTTAATATCTATATATTTGGACGTGCTGTTCAAGGTGTGAGACTCTTATCGAGCTAATTTTGACGTTGAATGTTTTAAAGATTAGGAGTACGATAATTAGTCCACTGTATTATGATAAAAGTTTTATTTTGCAATAGCGTTATATATAGGGGCGTAATGTGATGATTGAACAAAGCAACGGAGCACTAAAAGCAACAAAAGATGGTCTAACTGTTGCAGAAAGCATTGAGTTTAATGATAAAGTCAAGAATGCTGGTGCAAGTCTTGTGAAACAAATTGCTACTGCTATAAACGATGTCACAGGTGATGGTAATATTCTTGTCATGATGAATAATTTGCGCCTAGTTATTATATTTAATAATTAACAACCTTTTGTGACAATTGTTTTAATGGTTTGTGTTTCAGGTACTACAACGGTGGTCCTTACACGTGAAATATTTTCAGAAGGATGCAAAGCAGTTGCAGCTGGTGTGAATGCAGAGGACCTCAGGCGAGGTGTTTTAAATGGCGGTCGATGCAGTTGTAGCAAACTTGAAGAGTAGGGCTCGCATGATAAGCACATCTGAGGAGATCACACAGGTTGGTGAATTGGTATATTAAATTTGGTATGAAATTGCCTTCTGATGGGTACTGAATGTAATATAAGTAACAGGTGGCTACAACTTCTGCAAACGGAGAACGTGAAATAGGTGAATTAATAGTCAAAGCTATGGAGAAAGTTGGGAAAGACGGTGTCGTCACAATTCAAGTAAGGCTGCATTTAGTTACTCTTTACCCTTAATTATTAGGAGTTCGATCAATTTAATTTGTTTAAATTAACATCAGATAATTTACTATATTTTTTTTTTTGCAAAATTCGTATTATGGACTGATGTAGGACGGGAACACATCGTATAATGAACTAGAAGTTGTTGTAGGAATAAAGCTGGATTGCGGATACATGTCTTCACAGTTCATTACAAACCAAAAAAATCAAACATGTGTAAGTTTGTGTGATTACTACTTTGTTAGAATATTAGTATTCACATTGTATTTTATGTATCATTTATATTTGAATACATACATTCATTGATGATTCACAGGAACTAGACTGCCCTGTGTTAGTAATACGCGAGAACAAGATTTCAAGCGTTGATTTTGTTAACAAAATGTCAAAGTTGGCACAGAAGAGAGTATTATCCCTAAGTCTTTTTAACCTAATCAACGAATTGTTAACCATTTGTATTTGTTGATCACCTGATCAATTATTCTATTATGATGCTTTTTCAGAAACAACGACCCCTGTTAATTCTTGCTGAAGATGTGGAAAAAGATGCATTGGCTGCGTTGATTGCTAACAAGCTTCAGACTGGATTAGTGGTTTTTACAACTTTCAAAGAATTTTTCTCTATTCATTAATAACTATCGTTCTTAGTTTATGTAACTGACTTTTTTTTAAATAGGTTTGTGCTATAAAAGCACCTGGTTTTGGTGAAAACCGAAAGGCAATCTTGCATGATCTTGCCGTCACTGTTCGTGTGGTGAGTTTTGATGTTATATAAATGGGTCAAAATTTGGTCATTTTTTAAGTAAACGAGTCAAAATTGTTGGAAAATTTGTTACGTGTGCATTAGTAGGTTGTTATGACACAACAAATGCACACTAATAGACATTGATGAATGAGATATCGATGTGTGATTGTGTGTATTTGAAAGAAAATACTATAGTGGTGTATCCCACATTGGTGGGATGGAGAACTTGTGCCTTGTTTTTCCTCTATAAATAGAGAGGTAAACTAAGTTACAACACACACAAAACCTTACACACAACACAAGCATTGTTGCAAGGTTTTTCCAACTTCTTCTTCTTCTACATTTCTGGTTTCTTTTATTCGAACATTTTTCAGGTTTACGGTTAACTCCGGCAGTACTACTGCTCCGGCTGTTGTACCCTGGGAAACGACGAGTTCTCTTGGGAGACTCGAAATATTGTTTTAAGGGCCCCGTGTTCAACACGATCCTCAGCCAAACCATTTACATTTTTTTGTATTGTATTTGGCTTATTTCTTTGATTCTGTATTGTATTTCAGATTCTTGTATTGTATTGTATGAGTAATAAAACTGTTTGTTAATTTTCTGTTTATTTACTCAATTCACGAATTCGGTTCCTACAATCTTAAAACAATATTTTTAAAATCGTTTCGTGAAAACTTTGTTTAAATTTTCAGAAACTATTCTGTTTTGATCCAAACCAGTTTTGTTTCAAAATAGTATATGTTTTAAAAATAGTTTTTTCTTTTCTGTTTTGGTCTCAGAATCAAGAATTGGATCTTCAAAGTTGGACTTAGACAGATTCATTCTTGGTTTAGCATTCTGAAATCAGAAAAGGCTCCTTTTTGGGCTGTTTTTGGCTATCTAGCACGAGATAGCTTATCGTGAAAACTTTGTTTAAATTTTCAGAAACTATTCTATTTTGATCCAAACCAGTTTTGTTTCAAAATAGTATATGTTTTAAGAACAGTTTTTTCTTTTCTGTTTTGGTCTCAAAATCAAGAATTGGATCTTCAAAGTTGGAGTTAGACAGATTCGTTCTTAGTTTAGCATTCTGAAATCAGAAAAGGCTCCTTTTTGGGGTTGTTTTTAGCTATCTCGCACGGGATAAATTTATCTCGCAAATTTCAGAATTTTCTGAATTTTTTTCTAAGTTACTAACTTGGTCTGTTTTATGTGTTTAAGAAAGATATGACCAACCCCAAACACTTCTAATGCTACCCCTGCTGTCCATTTGACCCCAGCCAATGTGGGAGCGACCACAATGGCTAACCATGCTGAAAAACCCGAAAAGTTCACGGGTGTCCACTTTAAGAGGTGGCAGCAGAAAATGTTTTTCTACTTGACAACCTTGAACTTAGCACAGTTCTTGGAGAAAACAGCGCCCATACCCACTGCCCAAGATGATGCCCAAAGTGTGAGTGCTTTGGACGCTTGGAAACATTCTGAATTTCTATGTCACAATTACGTGCTCAATGGTTTGGCGGATCCATTGTATAACGTCTATTGTGGGATAAAGACTGCCAAAGAACTATGAGAGTCTTTAGACAAGAAGTATAAAACCGAAGATGCGGGAACAAAGAAATTTGTTGTGGCCCGTTTTTTGGACTTTAAAATGGTTGACTCCAAGACTGTGATCACCCAAGTCCAAGAACTACAAGTTATACTTCATGAAATTCATGCTGAGGGTATGACACTTAGTGAAACGTTCCAAGTAGCAGCCATAATTGAAAAGTTTCCTCCTAGTTGGGTTGAGTTTAAGAATTATCTTAAGCACAAACGAAAGGAGATGACTATTGATGAATTAATTGTTCGTCTTCGAATTGAGGATGACAATTAAACGGCTCAAAAATCAGCTCGTGTGGAGCCAATGGGTAAGGTCAACATGGTTGAACTTGGACAATCTTCTAGGGGGGGGGGGGGGCATAAGGGTAAGGGTAAAATGGATAAGGGAAAGGGAAAGGTGAACCTTGGACCGAAGAAGGAGGTTGTGAAAAAGAAACCTCAATCTTCAAACTTCCAAGGTGTTTGTTACAATTGTAATGAGAATGACCATCGTGCGAACCAATGCAAGAAGCCTAAGCGTGAGCGTGCGCGTGCGCATATGGTGGATGGAAATGGTGAACCGTTGGTGGCAATAATCACCGAGCTCTCGGCAATGATTGAAGAAATCAATCTTGGAGGGGACAAACCGCAAGGATGGTTCATTGATACGGGTGCGACCCGTCATGTGTGTGGTGACAAGACCCTCTTTAGCACCTTTAAGGAGGCTGCTAGTGATGCTAAGTTGTTTATAGGGAATCAAGCAACGACCGACATCAAGGGTGAAGGGAATGTGATCTTGAAGATGACTTCGAGAAAAGAGCTTACTTTGAGCAACACTTTGTATGTGCCCGAAATTTGTAAGAATTTGGTTTCGGGTTGGTTGCTTAATAAGTTTGGTTTTCGTTTAGTGTTTGAGTCGGACAAGTTTGTCTTGACTAAGCGTGGAATGTATGTTGTTAAGGGCTATGCCCTCAATGGTATGTTTAAACTTGATGTAACCGTGATTGGAAATGAAATGAATAAGGCATTTACTTCTGCTTATATTATTGAGTCTTTAAATTCAAATGTTTGGCATGGTAGATTAGGACATGTAAATTTCAATTCACTTCGTCGTTTAATTAAATTAAAAAGCATACCAACATTCCACGTTGATACAAAATCGAAATGCGAAAAATGTGTTGAATCCAAACTTACAAGATCATCCTTCAAATCGGTTGAAAGAATAACCGAAACACTTGATTTAATTCACACCGATGTGTGCGATTTAAAAATGTGCCCAACAAGAGGGGGAAACAAATATTTCATCACGTTTATTGATGATTGCTCAAAATATTGCTATGTATATTTACTTAAAAGTAAAGATAAAGCAATAGAAAATTTTATCTTGTTTAAAAATGAAGTTGAGTTACAACTTAACAAGAAAATTAAACGTGTGAGAAGCGATCGAGGAGGTGAATACGTTTCACCATTTGCGGATTTATGCGCACAAAGTGGCATAATACATGAATTAACCGCTCCTTATTCTCCACAATCAAATGGCATGGCGGAACGAAAGAACCGTACATTGAAAGAGATGATGAATGCCATGTTGGTTAATTCTGGGGTGAGCCATGACATGTGGGGGGATGCCATTTTAACGGCAAATTATCTTTTAAATAAGATATCTCTCAAGATTAGGGACGAGACTCCTTATAAGTTATGGAAGGGAAGAGAACCTTCGTACAAATACATGAAAGTGTGGGGGTGCCTAGCTAAAGTCTCCGTACCACCTCCTAAGGCTCTTAGGATTGGTCCCAAAACTGTTGATTGCATTTTCATTGGATATGCTCACAATAGTAGTGCACATCGGTTTTTGGTACATGAATCCAAAAATCCAAATGTACACGTAAACACTTTCATGGAGGCGAGCCCCGATACTGTGTCGTATTTTGAGCACGTGTTTCCTAAGTTAGGACACACACATGAGGCCTCATCATCACGAGCGAATGATGTAGGTGCAAGCTCGTCAACACAAAATGACGACTTGGTTCATGAAGGAACACATGAACGGCCCGAGACTGAGGATGGTGATTTAAGACGAAGAAAAAGACAAAAGGTTGCAAAATCTTTTGGTTCTGACTTCGTAAGCTTTATGGTTGAAGGTGAACCTAATACCTACCATGAAGCAGTGACCTCACCTGAAGGACCTCAATGGAAAGAAGCAATCAAGAATGAAATTGATTCGATCTTATAAAATCATACTTGGGAATTGGTAGATCTTCCAATTGGTTGCAAACCACTTGGATATTCAAAAAGAAGATGAAAGCCGATGGAAGTATTGATAAATACAAGGCGAGGCTAGTGATCAAAGGTTTTAGACAAAAGGAAGGTCTAGACTATTTTGATACTTACTCACCTGTAACACGTATAACCTCTATAAGGTTGGTGCTTGCAATCGCGTCTTTACGAAGTTTGGAAGGGCACCAAATGGATGTAAAAACGGCTTTTCTAAATGGTGATTTGGAAGAAGAGATATACATGGAGCAACCTGAGGGTTTCTCTGCCCCTGGTCAAAAGGTAAAGTATGCAAACTCATCAAGTCTTTGTATGGCTTGAAGCAAGCTCCAAAACAATGGCACCAAAAGTTTGACCAAGTCATGATTGGCAATGGTTTCAAAATTAATGAGTGTGATAAATGTGTTTATGTTAAAAACACAAATGGAGGTTATGTTATTTTATGCCTTTATGTGGATGACATGCTTATCATTGGGAGTAATGATAAAATGGTTCAATCAAAAGACATGTTAAAGGCACGATTTGACATGAAAGACATGAGTTTAGTTGATACTATTCTTGGAATAAAAATCATTAAAACCAAAGAAGGTCTTACTTTGAGTCAAGCACACTATGTCGACAAGATTCTTGAAAAATTCAACAAGGAAGACAAGCGAGTGGCTCGTTCTCCTGTTGACACTACTCTACATCTATGTAAAAATAGAGCTGAGCCAGTTGCTCAATTAGAGTATTCAAGAATCATTGGAAGTCTAATGTATCTCATGACATGTATGAGACCCGATTTAGCATACGCGGTGAGTAGGCTAAGTAGATATACTAGCAATCTAAGTGTTCAACATTGGAAAGCTATTATAAGGGCGCTTAGGTACATAAGATACACAAGAGACTATGGTTTGCATTATACCAACCATCCAGCTGTGATCGAAGGGTATACTGATGCGAACTGGATTTCGGATATGAAAGATTTCAAATCAACAAGTGGGTACGTGTTCCTACTTGGTGGGGCAGCAATATCTTGGAAATCATCCAAACAAACTGTAATTGCTAGATCCACAATGGAGTCTGAATTCATTGCCTTAGACAAATCTGGGGAAGAGGCAGAATGGTTACATCAATTCGTGGAAGACATTCCACAATGGCCAAAGCCGTTGTCGACAATTTGCATACATTGTGACAGTGAGTCTGCAATTGGTAGATCTCAACGTTCAATGTATAATGGCAAATCAAGACATATGAGACGTAGACATAACACGATACGACAACTACTGTCAACGGGTGTTATCACGATTGACCATGTGAGGTCAGAAGGTAACATTGCAGACCCATTAACAAAAGGCTTAAGCACGGATAAATTTTATAAGTTGTCGAGAGGAATGGGACTAAAGCCCTTAATAAAGGAAGTATGAGGGAAACCTAACTTAGCATACTGGAGATCCCAAGAGCTAAGTTCAATAGGCAAACTTAATCATATGACCAGAGGCAGTCACTGTGGGGGAGTACCCCAAAACCAAAGGGAGTCTTGAACTTCCTAGTCCTTTCTCCTAGGGGAGTACCCTAAAACCAGTGACATTTGGAAGAGGTTAAGCATATTAAGGTTAAGTGAAATAACCATGATGCTTTTAATGATTCATGGGAATCACCTATGTTAGAGAGAAGTGTGGTCGCTTCGAATGGAATTGTGGGGAGGCGCAATTTCCTAGAGCTCTCGCAGAACCAGGACCGTGATCCATGACCATAACGGACACAAGAATGAGGGGTTGACCAAACCAGGGAAAGTATTGTGTGAAGGCATATTGTCGTCTACACAAATGGGGGTCTGTTCAAAGTCATCGCGACTACAAACCGCTAGGAGGCTAAGTATGCTTCACAACGGAAGGTTCAAAGGGTAACACCTACCTATCCGGCAATAATCAACTGCTGAAACTTACTTCGAAGAATCGATTTCCATTCATGTGGGGGATTGTTGGAAAATTTGTTACGTGTGCATTAGTAGGTTGTTATGACACAACAAATGCACACTAATAGACATTGATGAATGAGATATCGATGTGTGATTGTGTGTATTTGAAAGAAAATACTATAGTGGTGTATCCCACATTGGTGGGATGGAGAACTTGTGCCTTGTTTTTCCACTATAAATAGAGAGGTAAACTAAGTTGCAACACACACAAAACCTTACACACAACACAAGCATTGTTGCAAGGTTTTTCCAACTTCTTCTTCTTCTACATTTCTGGTTTCTTTTATTCGAACATTTTTCAGGTTTACGGTTAACTCCGGCAGTACTACTGCTCCGGCTGTTGTAGCCTGGGAAACAACGAGTTCTCTTGGGAGATTCGAAATATTGTTTTAAGTGCCCCGTGTTCAACACGATCCTCAGCCAAACTGTTTGCATTTTTTTTTGTATTGTATTTGGTTTATTTCTTTGATTCTGTATTGTATTTCAGATTCTTGCATTGTATTGTATGAGTAATAAAACTGTTTGTTAATTTTCTGTTTATTTACTCAATTCACGAACTCGGTTCCTACAAAAATTACCATCTATAATCTACCTGCAGCGTGGAACTGAAGAATCAGTAGTATGTTTCCTGGCTTTTGTAAAAAGGTTTAAATTGCTAGCTAGATGCTTACATTAAATCATGGATTAACAGCAGTTAGGTGATTAATTTAAAACTGGTTTATAATTAGTTAATTTATTAATGTTTTAGGTCATTGTATCCAAAAATGACACAGTTGTGGTTCATGGTTATGGTAATAAGGAGTTCATAGAACAACGATGTGAACAGGTGCACTTCCATTATATTCAATCTATGACATATATTTGTAACAATTAACAAGATTGAATAAAGGAAAGGTTAAATGGTGTTGTTTGACAGATAAGATCAGCAATTGAGTCTAGCACGTCGGATAATGATAAAGAGAAGTTTCAAAAACGGTTAGCCAACCTTTCAAGGAGTGTTGTTATCAAGGTATTGTCATGTAGCTTTTATTTACTTTTATGCTTAAGGGATGATTTGTTTTGAAATATTTAGATTGGAGGAGCTAGTGACATTGAAGTAGGTGAAAAAAAAGATAGAGTTACATATGCGTTAAATGCAACGAAGGCGGCTTTTGAGGAAGGAATTGTTCCAGGTAATTAAATTGGATAGCATTTGTTGTCTTGTATTAATCATTAAACAATAGATACATATTAAGCAATCCCATTTTTATTTAGGTGGTGGCGTTGCTCTTTTGTATGCATCTAAAGAATTGGACAAGTTGCAAAACAACCAATTTTGATCAGAAAATAGGTGTTCAAATTGTTCAAAATGCAGTAAAGGTTAGAACACTCACAACTATAAACATGTTTTTGCATTTTTTACACGGTTGTTTATAACGTAGTTATCGGTTAAATAAGATGATAAACTTGTCTGTTTTTACTTAACTATTTGCAGATGCAGGTTTATACAATTGCTTCTAATGCTGGAGTCGACGGTTCGGTTGTTGTTTGTAAGCTTTTAGAGCAAGATGACCCGGATCTTGGATATGATGCAGCCAAAGGTTTGATCATTTGTTTTCTTTTAATTTATTTATTTCTTAGTTTTGAATTACCGTTAATAATTAACTCTCGTGATGTATAGGTGAATATGTGGATATGGTGAAAAGTGGAATCATTGACCCACTGAAAGTGATTAGAACCGCGTTAGTTGATGCAGCAAGGTTAGTTAAACTGACCGTGGTTGGGTCGGGGCAAGTTTGATTATTTTATATCTGATTACTGAACCGTTTTTTTGATTGTGTTTAGGATTTCGTCTTTGATGACCGCTAGATACTGCAACAGATTGGCACACATTCTACAGACCAAATAAATACAAAGGGTTGGGTTAGTGTGATTTTAATGTGACTTCGCTTCTTTTTGTTGGCAGTTGGCTTATGAGCGATTTGATTAGCATACAGACATATATTTAAGATTAAGTTTTATGAACAACTATTGATCAATAGATTCATATTATGATATGACTCCAATGTTTTCTTGATGGATGCTATTTTTGAGTAAGTAAAAGAGTTGGTGTTGGTTAAAACACAAACATTAACCATTTTTGTGGATTATATTTATTAGTTTTTTTTCCGGTGTGAATGCCAAGAATATTTAACTATCAAGGAATAAATCAATTAAAGATATCACCTCCACATAATTAGCCTTGCATATATTTGTAATAAAATTGTATCCTTTAAGTTTAGCCTTACACTTATATGTTACAAAGTCAATAAACAAATTGTGTGATACATTATTCACACTTATCTAATATTAACTGCTAAAAGGTTAAAAAAAGAGTCATAGAACGGCCAACTAACACATCCACTAATTCTACACCATTGTATGTGACACAAACACTCAATTCTATGAAAATGTATACTACTAATGTTGGGGTATTTTTTGCCCATGAAAAAACCCGACAACAATTATATATTACATGGGTATTACTATTATTATTATTTATTAATATAAAAAGAAAGGAAAAAAATATATATATAGGTTCACGTTTTTTTTTCTTTGGGCCCCGTGAGTCCTCACCATGTTTTTGGTGGGCTTGTTATCTTGGACAAGAAACAACAATATATATATTATTAAGGTTTTGTGGTTTGTGAGATATACATTCTGCCGAAAACCACAAACATATACGAAAGGGTGTTTTTTTGGAGTTCCTTTGTTGCTGCCAAAGATCAACAGAGACGACGACAAAGCTTTTGGTATTTTGGTGAAGATAAGAGACGTGCCAAAGATCGATTAATTCTCTCGTTGGTGAAACCTTTTACTCGTTACTCTTTTGTAGTTTGATTCCATAGACTTGAAGATTGGTTGTACCAAGTATATGATGATTTGTGTATGCCTCTAGTTTTACCTAGAGAAGACTTTTGTATTGCTCATTATTGGTGATAGTGGATTTGAAGCGGCTCTAGTAGTCCCGTGGTTTTTTTACTCTCGTGTTGAGAGGTTTTCCACGCTAAAAATTTATTGTGTCATATTTACTTTTATATTATCCTATTTGTTTGCATCCTCATTGGTTTATTCGGGTCGGGGAAAATTTTAGCCAAACGAAGTTTAATTCCGCACTTTTAGTTTACCGTTCGTGGCTAGGTGGTTGTTTTTCCCAACAGAGTGGTATCAGAGCTTCAGCTCTTGTTCTTGGGTTAAGACTTGTTTGAACGATGGAAGCTAATACGGGTAGGATGGTGAGTTTGAATGGTTCCAATTATCATGTTTGGAAAGGCAAGATGGAAGACCTTCTTTATGTGAAGGATTATTATTTGTCTGTTTTTAGTACTGATAAACCTGAAAATAAAATTGATGAAGAATGGAATATTTTGCATCGGAAGGTTTGCGGGTATATTCGGCAATGGGTTGATGATAATGTTTTGAACCATATTAGCAGGGAGATTCATGCTCGTACTCTATGGACCAAGCTTGAAGAGTTGTATGCTCAGAAGACCGGGAACAATAAGTTGTTCTTGATTAAACAGTTGATTAACTTGAAATACCGTGATGGAACTCCTGTCACTGATCATTTGAATGTTTTTCAGGATGTTATTAATCAGCTTACAGGTATGGGTATTAAGTTTGAAGACGGGATACAAGGTTTATGGCTTCTTGGTACGTTACCGGATTCTTGGGAGACTTTTAGGGCATCGTTGTCCAACTCCGCAGCTAACGGTATTATTACTATGGAATTGGCTAAAGGTAATGTTATAAATGAAGAGATGAGAAGAAAGTCACAAGGTTCCTCTTCACATTCAGATGCCTTGGTTACCGAAATTAGGGGGAGAAGCCATAGCAGAGGTCCGAGTAATAGAGCAAAGCACCGCAGTAAGTCCAAAGGAAAGTTTGAAGAATATGAGTGTCATCATTGTGGTAGAAAAGGGCACACAGTAAAATATTGCAGGCAACTGAAAAAGGAGAACAAGAAGGCTAATTACAACAATAAAAAGAACAACTACAAGAAAGATGATAGTGATGAAGGTACTTCTGAAACTAACACTGCCACCGAAGAGTTTTATATTTGTTGTGATTATGATAGGGTGAACATTGCACGTGATGATTCGAGTTGGGTTGTTGACAGTGGTGCTACTTGTCATGTGACATCACAAAGGGATTTTTATTCGTCTTATACTTCTGGTGATTTTGGGAATGTCAAGATGGGTAATAATGGGCTATCAAAGATCGGTGGTGTTGGGGATGTTTGTTTGAAGTTTGATACTAGGATGGATTTGGTTTTACACAATGTGAAACATGTTCCGGATATTAGACTTAATTTGATCTCCGCAGGCACATTTGATGATGATGGTTTCCACAGTACCTTTGGTGGTGGAATTTGGAAACTCACTTGTGGTTCGTTGATCGTGGCAAGAGGTGAAAGAACTTCAAAGTTTTACATGGCACATCCAAAGATTTCCAGAGACTCGATTAATTCATTGACGAATTCTGATGCGACTGATATGTGGCATAAGAGACTTGCTCACATAAGTGAAAAGGGGATGTCTATTTTATTGAAAAAAGATGTCTTGTCCGGTGTGAAAGATGTTCATTTGAAGAAGTGTTCTCATTGTATGAATGGTAAACAAAAGAGAGTTTCTTTTCATAGCCATCCGCCTCATAGAAAAGAAAGTATACTTGACTTGGTGCATTCAGACGTATGCGGTCCTATGAAGACTAGAAAACTTGGGGGCTGCTTATATTTTGTCACATTTATAGATGATCATTTGAGGAAGGTATGGGTTTATATTTTAAAGTCTAAAGATCAAGTATTTGATGTGTTTAAACAGTTTCATGCCCTAGTTGAGAG
Source organism: Bidens hawaiensis (assembly GCF_021521415.1). Lineage (NCBI taxonomy): Eukaryota > Viridiplantae > Streptophyta > Magnoliopsida > Asterales > Asteraceae > Bidens > Bidens hawaiensis. The sequence continues at coordinate 11,400 of NW_027501266.1, read as the reverse complement.
ACAGACTGGGAAGAAGCTCAAGTGTGTTCGTACAGATAATGGAGGTGAATACATTGGTCCTTTTAATGCTTATTGTAGAGAGATGGGTATTCGACACCAAAGGCCACCTCCAAAGACACCACAGTTGAATGGCTTAGCAGAACGGATGAACCGAACCTTGGTTGAAAGGTTTAAGTGTTTGCTATCACATGCAGGGTTGCCTAATTCCTTTTGGGGAGAAGCTTTACATACAGCGATACATGTTATTAACCTTACTCCTTGTATTCCTTTGCATAATGATGTTCCAGACGAAGTTTGGAGTGGCAAAGATGTTTCGTATTGTCATTTGCGGGTCTTTGGATGCAAAACATTTGTGCATATCCCCAAAGATGAAAGATCAAAGCTTGATGTGAAGTCTAGACAGTGTATATTCCTTGGTTATGAGCAAGATGAGGTTGGATACAGGCTATATGATCCGGTTTCAAAGAAGCTTGTTAGAAGTCTTGATGTTGTGTTTGTGGAAGACGAGAGTTTGAAAGATATTGAGAAGACACAGGTAGTTCCTCAGTATAATGATGATCTCATTGATTTGGACCCTATTCTTACTCAGCATTCTGAGCCACATCACGAAGATGGTATTCAAAATGACGAACAACATGGTACCGATAATGTTGATAATCAAGAGCATGTGGAGTTAAATGAGGATATTCATCCCGAGTTACCAGTTGATATGCCTACATTTGTCCCACTCAGTCAGTCTACGAGAAATCATCAACCTTCTACTCGTTATTCGACTGGTGAGTACGTCTTACTCACTGATGGGGGATGTGACATTCGTCAAAATTCGGATATCGATTTGCATTCGTGTTGCAAACCTTTATTATACAAACCCGACTCAACATCTTTTTGTTTCTTTATTTATTTATCATATAATATTATTATATATCTCGATCACTAATAAATCGGTGTTAGTCATATTATAGAGTCGTCAAGAAAAACATAAGTGGTTCAAACTAATTTTCGTTAAGTTGTTATAAGCTTTTAAAACCTTTAAACTTGTTTTAAACATTTATTGAAACTTGAGGGGGCTGTTATGAAAATATGCATACATATATCCCAACCCAAAACCCTAACCCTACCCACATTAACATACAACCTCCATCATCTTCTTCCTCCCTTTGTTTTCCGGCCGCTGCCGCCACAGCCGACGCCACCCCTCCGGCCACCACCTCCAACACACACACAAACATCCAACCGCACCCCACCACCTCCTGCCGTTTTCCGGCGAACCTCCATTTCCGGCGAAAAGCCGCCTCCGGCCACCACACCCGCACCACCACCTCCCTTCGTCTCTCCCTCTGGTCCGAAACCTGACACCATCGAACCCTCTCTTCCTCTCACGCACTCCTGGCAACACCCCCTTTCCCCCGCGTTTCTCCAGCGACCAGAAATCCGGCCGCCGTGTGATCGTTCAAGCTCTCTCGGCTCTCCTCGTTTTTCCGGCGACTTTTGGCCACCGTGACCCTCACCGTCTCTCTCTCTCTATCTCTCTTTATCTCTCTGCTCTCTCTCCGTCTTTCTCCCTCCTCATATCTCTCTCTATCTCTCTCGCAATGTCTCTCTCTCTCTCTTACTCCATCTCTCTCTCGGCTCTGCCGGAATTTGGCTCCGGCAACCCTCCGTGTCTTCATCTCCGACGACTCGTGTTCACTAATAGGTACAATTTAATTGGGTTTTGTTATTATTAATCTTTCATATATCGAGTGTCGGATTTAAATTGTTAATAATCGGATATAAAAGTTTGGTTATAAATTGTTATATAAAATATAGAATTAGATTGTTAATAAATTGTGTTTCGGGATTAGATTGTTGAGTCGTCTCGTCAAAACCCGAGTTCGAGTCCCACGTTTAAACCGATTTTGTGTTATCGTAGTTAGAAGTCGTATAATTAGTATAAAACTATTTAAATATATATAACTCATTATTTTTAACAATTATTATTATTATTATTAGTATCATTATTCGTATAAATATTAAAGTTGTTAATATTTTTATTAAAGATCATATTATTATTATTTATTAAAATTATACTTCTATCATTTATTTATTTACAATAATATTATTATATTTATTTTATGAATTCGTTTAGAGATCAAACCGACATCGACTATGGTAGCATTACTTACTATTAATATTATTTTTATCAACAACATTTTAATTAATATTAAGATCTTTATTCTTTAACTATTATTATTAGTATTATTAATAATAATTATGGTTATTATTTTTACCGTCATTATCTTACATATCTATATATATATATATATATATATATCTAACATATCTTTTTTTAGAATTATTATTATCATTACTATCATTATCATTAATAATATTATTATAAACTTTATTATCTATTCATTTTCATAAGACCGAACTCTTGATTTAAACCCGTCTTATTTCTTTTAATATTGGTTTAACTATTTAAAAGCCCAATAAAATAATATTATTTTATTTTAATTGTCATTTAAGTACGAGTCCCTAACCATTAACAAATTAACCGATAATCCGATTTACAACCGAACCGTCCCATTAATATAGTTTCATTATGGTTTCAAGTTCATTAATATGTATTATGTTATTTATTTTAGCTAAGGTGTTTATCGTTTCAAGTTGGATATGTTCGTTTACCGTTTGAGCTTCATTTATTTATCTATTTATTTCTCGGTTCATCAGTCGAGGTGAGTACTTTCATACCCCTTTTTCCACCTTTCGTTTTGGGGTGACATTTCATACCTATCAAACTAAATGCTTTATTTACTTGAATCTTAAACCCACAAACGTGATTTGTATACATTACTTGAATAATTGCTTGATTTGGTGTTCTATGCTTACATGCTATGTGCCTATGTGTTTATCGCTTTCAGTCATGGGGAAGTCTATAAATCCGTGATCTATCTGGTATTCTCTTATAGCACGGTGTCGTTAACATAATGCAATTAACGATATTCTATTAAATCCTAGACTACTTGGCAACCCCTTGTAGCTAGGTGGCGCTAATGTAATTCTATTAGCGATTGTCAATTTATCCAAGTTGTTGCTTTTATTTATTGTTTTGTATACAAGTTTTGTGGCTTTTTATTACTATATACTTATATGCTCAAACTTATGAATTGTTCACCAACCTTTGTGTTGACAAACTTTATTTTATGAAATGTTACAGGTTTGACTTTTGTTGACTCGAGGACTTGACGAAAAAACGTTACCAAGACTATTAGGATATTAGTAAAACGAACAATATAATTGCTACTTGTATTCAACTTGTTTGTGTAGACGAGATGTGTTGTTTATCGATTTGTTGAAATTAAATGAGTTAAATAAATATTGTCACTTTAAATAGTGTCTTGTGTATTTGTCCAATCACGTTGCACCCCGGCATGTTCCGCCGCCTTTGGTCGGGGTGTGACAGATTGGTATCAGAGCCACAAGACTATAGGATAGGTGGTTAGACATAACGACCTAGTATAGTCTTTACTTTAGGGTCCTTATACGTGTTTACCTTACTTAATTGTTCAATGCACTTGTTTATTTATATACTTATTTATTTTATCAAATCATAAATATACACATACACACACTTTCATAGTACTCCAAGGTATCCTTACCTTAAAACGCAAAAACATTAGATTTATATTGTGTTTCATGGATCACGAGCTTAACTTGGATCCCGTTGTTTCAAATCTCCTTAAAGATTGTCTCATATGAGATGACCAGTTTAAGTAGTCGAATTCGAGTGTTCCGCTCGCCATCCTAATTTTCGGTGTTTAAACAATAGAACCGAGGTGGTTCGTGGACTAGTGTTTTGACATGACGTTGTATCTCGATTTATTGTGTTATTATTGTTATTTGAGTCAAAAACATGAAAAGTCGCGGTGGTTCGTGCACATGTTTGGACTCCAACGTGGTGTTTTGTAAATGTATTTTTTTTAGAGTTGGAATATCAAGTCATGGTGGTTCATACACGATTTTTCCATCTTTAAATTCTTAAGACATTGTTTACAAATTTCAAGAATTTATACCATTTTTCCTTTATTTTGTTATAAATTCTTATCAAGTCTTCATTTATAAATGTTATATTTTTCTTATTGTTAATAATTCTTTTATATCTCGATTTTATATGGTAAAGTTTTACACCAATTTTCTCATCTTGATTTCACAAGGATTTTTATTGCAAATTTTGTTCATTAAAATCTCTACGTTATTAATAAATAAATAAATATATGTATATATATAGTTTGACCTATTCATAATAATTTTTAATATGTCATATATTTTCATTAAGACTATTTACAAAAAAAAAATCTTATTATATGAATTTCATCATATTAAGAAGGTTCCTTGTACAAAAAAAAATTATAATTTTTTTTTATTTTTATAACTATTCCGTTTATTTTGGACGATCACTTCGAAATTTTAATTATTTAAACCTCTCACGACATTTTTAATTATACTATATTATATAATATGCATGGTAGAATTTTCGTTACCCAAATTTATTTTATAACAACTATCACCATGCAATCTTTGGTTCGTTATAAATTTTCGCAAATAAAAATTTACATCATATGATTTTACGCGTTTTAAAATTCTTATGATAGTTTTGCCATGATCTTTCAAGAAAGTCACAAACTTACACTTTGTAATCTTCTTGAAACTCTCATGCAAAACTTCATAGAAATTTTACTTTAAAGATCAAAATCGTTTACTTATGATTTCTCGATTTACAATGTCGGTCATTTAACTTACCATGATATTTTTGTTACACGATATTAATAACGAACTTGGTAAAAAAAAAATATTTCGCAACTTTGTTTTCCCAAAGACGACATTCATCATTTAATATTGAAACCTCATAACAAATTTTAACATTCAATTTACGTATTTTAAATTTCCTCATAAGCAATAAATAAATAAATTTATTTTAATCTTTATAAAAAAATTTGTATGATTCACACGCTTGGATCTCAAAAAAAATCTATTTATACAACATATATATTCATATATATATATATTAACTTGTAATTTTTATTATCAAAATTTTCATGGATGCTTCAAATATTATTTATAAATTATGATATTTTCAGTTTAATACTTATTATGGGTAAAAAAAATCTCCCTAAACGCAACCACAAGTTCCCAAACACCCGTATTTCATCTCAAACTACTGCCTTAAATCGAACCACCCTTCCACTTCAAAAGTTATACCTTCACCAACTCCAACCCTCCACGTAAATCCAAGATGTACAAAATCAACCCAACAAAAAGCCATAAATACCGACACTTTTGCGCCATAAAAACCTACCTAACTCACTATCCTAATAATTCAAAGACACCGACAAACACACTCACAAATGCCTTGAACATATACAAACCAAAGCTTACCCAACTATGACTTAAAATCCTTCGACCCATATTATGTCGAGTCACAAATCATATAGCCACACCGTTCCCATCCAAAATAAAATTTGTTATCAAAATAGAAACCCAAACACTCCTTACAAAATATATGTATAAACCAAATCTCCACCCAAACTAACCAAGATCAAATTATCCAGCCCATCAACTTAACCCGAGCCCAAATAAGCCCAACCACTACTCACACAAATCATCCAAGCCTAACCCACTCAAAAGACCTAAACTCAACAAACCCCATCGATTCAACTCAAGAAAACTCAACTACTCAAGCCGACCTAAACACTCTCACTTACTACTAAATTTCCAACCATTAACCGTACGAAGCCTAAGACCCCTCCCTACGCATGCAAGTTTCGTTTTTTCCCTGAAATTTATATATATATATATATATATATATATATACATACATACATACAACTAGTGTACTTATAATAACCTCATGTGTTAGAATAATCGTTTTTAAAATTATAAACCCTAAATATATATATGGTATTGTCATGAAAACAAAATTTTATTATGAGGAATAGTATTTAAGGGTTATTAAACGATTATATGTATGATTTCAAGATTTTAAATATTGTCACTTAAGGTGATAAATCTCTTAATAACTTTATAAACCGAGGTTTCACTTTGAATGTTGAATGCGGAAATTTATTTATTAATAAATTACAACTTTTCTCATATTGCATAAACTCAATGACCACGACTTTGCAAATCTTGGGAAGCAATTATAAATATTTTATATTGTTACACAAATTTTTGCTCAATAACGATTTACGCAAACTATTACTTCTTATTATCGCAAGCATTATTTTATAAATATTTTTTTATCACAACCGCTTTATGTATACGACTCCTTTAACAATTTGGGTTACAAGATTTACAATCAATAATAATTTAAATATTTCCCCTAGCAATGCGTTACCGCGATGTTTTGTTATTATGTACATTTCTTAGAAACAATAAAACAGCCTTATTTAAGACCTCATTTTCAGTTTTAGTCTATTATACGCTACGCGATTTACATATTTCGACATTAAATTCGAGTCTCACAATTATTGCGATTTTATTTTCATTTGATGAGATGTTTTGATGACAATATTTTGCACATGAGATTTCATTGTTGTGTTTTGATTTTCATGACCGAATGCAAACTATTCAATAAGAATTTGTGCAATACTTTCAAAACCTCGGTTTTCGCTAAAAAAAATCTCGTTTATCTTTTAAACGATATTTGCATGACTATGTTATTTATATTTGAGCATTTATGTAAACACGAATTCTATATCATTTCATCTAATCTATTAATGGCCTATGTGTGGCTGTCTACAAGTTTGGCGCTATTAGAAACCGTTATTATAATGACGATTATATAAATGGTTTCACAATAGTGGCCGTATTCACGTTTTATCACATTTCATCGATGGTTTTGGTTGTTAACTAGATACTATTTTATTTATATTGATGCACGTATGCGTCACCCCAAAAGAAACTCACCTCATTCTTGTGATTCAAGCAATCGAAATCCTAATTATTTATAACCTCAAGTTTGTTCACGTGTGAAACTCATCGTACGACGTTATTACAATTCGTATAATCGTTTATCCCCACCTTATGTGATCATTTATTGGACTTTTCATTTCTATTTTATCGGGTTTCATCTTATCAATTTCATTTAGTACCTCGATTTATAGACTTTGGCAATTATCTAGATGACTTTTGTCTTCGAACCTTATTTCATATTGTTTACCCAAATTTTTATTTATTTATTTTATTTTATTTTATTTTATTTGATCGTCCCTACTTAATTTAAGCCGAATTTTTATTTCCACCATTGATTTATATTCTAAGCTTTTAAACTGTTTCATTTATGTATCCCATTTTCCTACTTATTAAAAAGTCAATCCCAAAAACAAAAAAAATGTCTCTTAAACCACGCAATGAAACGAACTATGTGGACCATGCGACGATCGAAATAATTATGGGTGCACACTTAATTATCGAAATCCCCGTATGGAAACCATAGTAAGTACACTTGTGTGCGATAACTCAGACCTGAGGATGATGGCAGAAAAAAAAACGATGGAAATGCGAATCGTGATAAAAACATGGTGGATACGCCGCCGGTACATCCTATATATAAGTGCTTTTATCATGGAAATGCGAATCGTGATAAAAGCATAGTGGATACACTTGTTTTAAGCGATAAAAACGTGCAACATACGAAAAACATACAACTTACATATGGAATTCGACATCAATAATTAGTATAAACTACACAAATATACACATATCCTACTCATGCGTAGGTTATATGTTTTTCGTATGTAGGTTATATGTTTATTTATTCTTAGAGCAAGTGTAAGTTATATGTTTTTGTGTAGGTTGTATATTTTTTATTGGCATTTTAATACAAACATGTGTAAGATAGTTTTTTGAATTATTCATCACAATGTAACTACGTGTTGATAGATATTGATATGTTGAGTTTGAAGAAATTGGTTTTGAATAAAAATAAATTAATGTATAAATAAATTGTATTTGTGTTAGATAAAATTTTTGTGTAGGTTATATGTTTTTCGTGTATATGTTATTGTTTTTGTGTGCTTGAATATTTCACTGATGATAAATTTTGTGTGTAGGTTATATGTTTTTCGTGTGTAGGTTATATGTTGTCTTATTCTTAGAACAAGTGTAGATTATACGTTTTTGTGTAGGTTGTATGTTTTTTGTTGATTTTTAATGCAAACACATGTAAAATAGTATTTTTGGTATTATTCAATGTAATGTAAGTATGTTTTTATTGATATTAATATATTGAGTTGGAAGAAGATTAGTTTGGATAGAAAGAAATTTTAATGTATGAATAAATTATATTTGTGTAGGATAAAAATTCAAGACATAAAAAATAAGTTATAAAAATAAATGAGTTCTTAATATTTTTCAATTTTTAAATAATTTAATTAGTTATATTAATTAAGTATATAAGTATTATGGTTTATTAGTTATATTAATTGAAGAAAAAGAATGATTAATACTTTCTTTATTTAGTTTTAAGCATTTAAAAACTTAAAACAAAACTAGTGGCCCATATTCATTTTTCGCATTTCTTTGCAGTAATATCATTCCTTTCTTGAACCATCCCCTATATATATATATAAGAAGAGGATCATGAGAGAACTCCATTTATGGAGAGAACTAGAAAACTAATAATGAAGTATTTTTAATTTAATTAAAAAAATATTTTTAAATTTTTTTTCTTTCATCCTTCTTATATGTTGTTATTCTTCACCACAAAAAATATAAAAATAAAAAATTAAAAAATTAACGAGTAATGCATATATACAATACACCAACTTTTTTTATAATGCATATGTGCAATAGTGTGCATTTTGATATTTGAAATTGTGTTGAATATCATATATAGTTGTTTGTATTGTATATTTGCAATAGTGTTATATTATATACAAAAATTAAAAAAAATCGATATAGTGCATATGGTGCATTAGTGTTGTATTACATATATGCGATAATGTGGGTTGCATACAATTATTAGTGTCGTATTTGTATATATTCAATAGTGTGTATTTAGATAATGTATTTGTATTGTATTGTATGCAATAAAACCACTATTTTATATATACAATACACATTAATGCACATACGTATTACATTGGCGGTTTTTTTAGGAACAATATCATTTTAGTAGAAGGAGGAAAGAAACAAAAATCACAAAATAATTTTTTAAAAATAGTTAAAAATAATTCTTTACTAGTTCTCTAGTTCTCTCTTTAAGAGGAGTTCTCTCTAGATCCCACCCCTATATATATATATGTATATATAATATATAAACGAAAACATAAAAATCCTACGTGTCGCGATGTGGTCGCTCCCCCTTTTTTGGAGTCACCAGATTTGCTTGATTTTCAAATGGAGGCTTCTCATGCATTTGACCCGAATTCATGGGTATGGGTCTTACCAAACCCAGGGTTTACCTTAAACGGGTTATAACATCTCATTAATTAAAAATTATTCTCACCAAATTATTGATGTAAAAATCCTATAAAATAGGATATACTAAAAATTAATATCTTATTTATGTTAAAAAAGATATATATATTATTTAAACTAAAAAACCAATTTTATAGTAAAAAAATAATGGGTCTTGGGTCTCATCAAACCATAAGTATGTTATTAACTTTCATAAATATTATTTATAATTAAAAAACCAATTTTATAGTAAAAAAATAAAACGGGTCTTGGGTCTCATCAAGACCATATAACTTTTAAACCGGGTTATAACATCTCATTTGTTTGTAAAACAACTTATCATCAAACCATAAGTATATTATTAACTTTCATACAATAAAAAAAATATAAATTCAAAAAATAAATAAATATTATAACAAACAATTATAAAGCAACCCCCGTAATACGGGGGATAAAAACTAATGTATAAATAGGTTATATGGTAAATAAGACTATACTGCTTGTAGATGCCGGTTCAAACAATTGCTTCTAATGCTAGAGTAGAGGGTTCGGATATGGTTGATAGGCTTTTAGAGCAAGATGGCCCGAATCTTGGTTATGACGCATCAGAAGGTTTGATCATATTTTATTCTTTTTTATTTTGAATTATTGCTAATAATTAAACTTTTCAGAACGGGGGAAAATGTTTATGAAATCCAAATGGCGTAAAATGCCTAACAATGAGGCATTTTAACATGAAAACAAGTGCCGATGTATGACATGAAAACAAGCGTTGGACATTGGGTACTGTGAATTCATCCATGGATTAAAGTAAATAACTACCTTAAGTTTAAGCCATTTGAATTTAATAATTCAACATGTTGGTCCTCCTTACCCTTTTTCTTGAAGCATCAGAGGTGATGATTAAAAGTAGTTGCTTTAATTAATATGTCGTTAAAAAAGAGTAGCTGGTTTTTTAAGTATTTTGACATAACAATGGAAACTTTAATTGAATCATAGTTACTTATCGTGGCCAGTTGACCCCTCAACTCGTAAAAGGTATTCTATACTTTCATTCAATTTTGTCACTTCATTTTTAAATAGAAACAAACCAAAAAAAGAAATAAAAAAAATCGCAGGTCTAGAGTAAGATTCGAACTACATAAAGTCGTTAAAAACTTAAGTATTCATTCGATTTTGTCACTTTATTTTCTAATAGAAAAAAAAGAAAAAAGAAAAACATGTAACTAATAGAAAAAAAACATTCACATGTAAAAAACATTCACATGTCAAAATTAGGATTCGAACTATGACACTGCCAACACAAAACAACTTAAAGAAATCTACACCTGTCACACTATCAAAGAGTTCATGACTTTATTCCACAAATATATCTTATATACAAAAAATCTAGAAAAACTTATTTGTGACACAAACTTTTCAATTATACGTAATTAGATAATTCTTTAATCTATAATAAAACTTAGTTATCATAGAATAAATATTCTACTTTTGCATTTTAGTTGTTTTTATTTGAACTAGTAGAATTCATTCGCACGTTTCCGTGGAAAATTTGTTATATTCACTAAACATAAAAGTAATAAAAGTTACAAACTTAAAATTGCAAATTAATTATAAATTAAGTTGCGTTACGATACGATATCACTTCGCTGATGGTAGTGTAAAAGGACCAAAATTTTACCGAAACCGAATTGTATCGAAACCAAAAACTATAAAATCAAATACATATACCTATGTTATTCATACAGTCTTAGTTTGGTTCGATAAAATATTACGTGCATCACAAAATTATAAAAAGTTTATTTACAATGGTTTGGTTAAATGGCTTAGTTGAGTAACCCTGGATGTCGACATGTGTATTACATTGACAAAAAAGAAAGAAAGAAGAAACGAATACCAATATAGGTTCTGATAGTACGCCACCGGTGATTATATTGTTAGGTTGGGATTGGTTCGATT